>NC_079192.1:406472660-406684362 GCF_029499605.1 Hyla sarda
CCTACTTCGGTACCCGACACGGCACCCAACAATGTAGAAGAAAAGGCAGAAGGTCCAGCACTTCGATATGGGGCAGCTTCATTGACGTTGATAACACTAGGGATCGACCGATATCGATTTTTATAGGGCCGATACCGATAATCTGTGGTCTTTCAGGCCGATAATTTATACTGATATTCCGGTCGGGGGGGGGGGGGGGCGGCGCAGGCTATCCTGCGCATTATCTGAAAGGTAATTGCCGATACCGATAACGTCCAAAATCGGCCAATAATATCAGCCAAACCGATAATCAGTCGATCCCTAGATAACACACAGTAAGAGCGACAGTCGGAGACGTTTTGAGCGCATGCCAAGGAAAAGGGCATATACTCGAAACGCGTCTGCCTGATGCCTTTACTGTGTGTTATCAATGTCGATAAAGAAGCCCCATATCGAAGTGCTGGACCTTCTGCCCTTTCTTCTACACCCAATTCCTTGCCCCACCTATCACCTGCTATCACTGGGTATATCTTTCAGCTTAACCCTTTATTATCTGTAAGAACAATAAGGTTCCTAGAGTTCTCGTGTTCCACATATGTGTTTTCATACGTTGTTTTTATATGTTTTACTTTGTAGCTCCTTTGGCTGACCTTGTCTTGATTCTGACTACAACACTGTGCTGACTGTCCTGACCTGTTTGCCCGTCCACTGACTAGGCACATAAAATGCCGGCCCAAGACCTTGGCCTGTATCCAGACTCTTATCTTCTTGTCTTTGATGCTTTGCATTGGCGTCTCTTGGCCCTCAAGGCCAGCAACCAACTATACCGGGATCCTTACTACAGGTAGCCACCTGGTAGGCCCCTGCAGCAAAGTCTTGATCCCGGTGCGGAGACAGTCGTCACGCCCCCTCCCATAGACTTGCATTGAGGGGCGTGGCCGTGACATCACAAGGTGGTGTGGCCGACCCCCGCAGCAAAAAAACAGTGTTCGGAACATTTAGTTCCACCCTGGCCAGTGGAGCACCCCTTTAACTCAATCTGTACTAATATTTGAGGTGACACATCTGCAACAAATCCGGATGACCTGGAGCAGATTTACCTGCTGAAGATTTTGTGCGAAAACTCTGTAGATTTTTCCACTGTGGAAAATCTTTATCTTATCGGCCGTATGTGAACATTATGAGCACATTCACACTACGGAATGTCGGAGAAATTCCAAGTGAACATTCCGCGCACAGCAGAGCTGACCGATTCGGTGGGCGCTAGTATCGCTCAAACATGGGCTGTCACCATGGACAGCAATTCTTTCGGTGAGGTAAGGAATTTTCCGCTGCAGAAATTCAGCAGTGTGCATGGCACAGAAATCCCTTTGAAACCAATGGAAGACTGCTGAACCGGAATTTCCAAAGCGCCCTTATACTAGTCTTCTTAGAGAATTTATCTTTGTATAATTTTTGAATAATTTTCTCCAATGGGGCATTGCCTCAAAAAATAATTTCCATGTGCCTTTGGGTCACTTCAATGACAATCCGAACCTTACACATCAGGTTGAACACACAATTATTCTTATAGATAAAAAGACGTCGTAGGAACAATGGAGGATTAAGCCAAACGATGTAAAGCAGGAGCATCAGCACGAGAATGGCTGGAACAATAAATAGCTGGTGAAGTTCACAGATAAGAAGTGTTTTATTGTCCTGAGATATTCTCCGTGGCTCCAGGCGGTCTGGACGGCACATTCCTTCAGAGAGGCAGAACAACATAAATCCATGGAACGTTTATTCCAACCCGGTTCTGTCAATAGGTCTTTATGAGCTTGTATTCCCAGACTCCCCTGTCTCTATAGATGAAAATGGCCTTTCAATACTAATATCTTCCTTCCTGAGATGTGTACAGGGGGTATCTTCATACCTGAGATGTGTACAGGGGGTATCTTCATACCTGAGATGTGTACAGGGGGTATCTTCATACCTGAGATGTGTACAGGGGGTATCTTCATACCTGAGATGTGTACAGGGGGTATCTTCCTTCCTGAGATGTGTACAGGGGGTATCTTCATACCTGAGATGTGTACAGGGGGTATCTTCATACCTGAGATGTGTACAGGGGGTATCTTCATACCTGAGATGTGTACAGGGGGTATCTTCATTCCTGAGATGTGTACAGGGGGTATCTTCATTCCTGAGATGTGTACAGGGGGTATCTTCCTACCTGAGATGTGTACAGGGGGTATCTTCCTACCTGAGATGTGTACAGGGGGTATCTTCCTACCTGAGATGTGTACAGGGGGTATCTTCATTCCTGAGATGTGTACAGGGGGTATCTTCATAACTGAGATGTGTACAGGGGGTATCTTCATAACTGAAATGTGTACAGGGGGTATCTTCATACCTGAGATGTGTACAGGGGGTATCTTCCTTCCTGAGATGTGTACAGGGGGTATCTTCATACCTGAGATGTGTACAGGGGGTATCTTCCTACCTGAGATGTGTACAGGGGGTATCTTCCTACCTGAGATGTGTACAGGGGGTATCTTCCTACCTGAGATGTGTACAGGGGGTATCTTCATTCCTGAGATGTGTACAGGGGGTATCTTCATAACTGAGATGTGTACAGGGGGTATCTTCATAACTGAGATGTGTACAGGGGGTATCTTCATTCCTGAGATGTGTACAGAGGGTATCTTCATACCTGAGATGTGTACAGGGGGTATCTTCATACCTGAGATGTGTACAGGGGGTATCTTCCTTCCTGAGATGTGTACAGGGGGTATCTTCATACCTGAGATGTGTACAGGGGGTATCTTCCTTCCTGAGATGTGTACAGGGGGTATCTTCATACCTGAGATGTGTACAGGGGGTATCTTCATACCTGAGATGTGTACAGGGGGTATCTTCCTTCCTGAGATGTGTACAGGGGTATCTTCATTCCTGAGATGTGTACAGGGGGTATCTTCATTCCTGAGATGTGTACAGGGGGTATCTTCATACCTGAGATGTGTACAGGGGGTATCTTCATTCCTGAGATGTGTACAGGGGGTATCTTCATACCTGAGATGTGTACAGGGGGTATCTTCATAACTGAGATGTGTACAGGGGGTATCTTCATAACTGAGATGTGTACAGGGGGTATCTTCATTCCTGAGATGTTTACAGGGGGTATCTTCATACCTGAGATGTGTACAGGGGGTATCTTCATACCTGAGATGTGTACAGGGGGTATCTTCCTAGCTGAGATGTGTACAGGGGGTATCTTCCTTCCTGAGATGTGTACAGGGGGTATCTTCCTTCCTGAGATGTGTACAGGGGGTATCTTCATACCTGAGATGTGTACAGGGGGTATCTTCATACCTGAGATGTGTACAGGGGGTATCTTCATACCTGAGATGATTACAGGGGGTATCTTCATACCTGAGATGATTACAGGGGGTATCTTCCTTCCTGAGATGTGTACAGGGGGTATCTTCATACCTGAGATGTGTACAGGGGGTATCTTCATACCTGAGATGTGTACAGGGGGTATCTTCATACCTTAGATGTGTACAGGGGGTATCTTCATACCCGAGATGTGTACAGGGGGTATCTTCATACCTGAGATGATTACAGGGGGTATCTTCATACCTGAGATGTGTACAGGGGGTATCTTCATTCCTGAGATGTGTACAGGGGATATCTTCATTCCTGACATGTGTACAGGGGGTATCTTCCTTCCTGAGATGTGTACAGGGGTATCTTCATTCCTGAGATGTGTACAGGGGGTATCTTCATTCCTGAGATGTGTACAGGGGGTATCTTCCTACCTGAGATGTGTACAGGGGGTATCTTCATACCTGAGATGTGTACAGGGGGTATCTTCATTCCTGAGATGTGTACAGGGGGTATCTTCATAACTGAGATGTGTACAGGGGGTATCTTCATAACTGAGATGTGTACAGGGGTATCTTCATACCTGAGATGATTACAGGGGGTATCTTCCTTCCTGAGATGTGTACAGGGGGTATCTTCATACCTGAGATGTGTACAGGGGGTATCTTCATACCTGAGATGTGTACAAGGGGGTATCTTCATACCTGAGATGTGTACAGGGGGTATCTTCATACCTGAGATGATTACAGGGGGTATCTTCATACCTGAGATGATTACAGGGGGTATCTTCCTTCCTGAGATGTGTACAGGGGGTATCTTCATACCTGAGATGTGTACAGGGGGTATCTTCATACCTGAGATGTGTACAGGGGGTATCTTCATACCTGAGATGTGTACAGGGGGTATCTTCATACCTGAGATGTGTACAGGGGTATCTTCATACCTGAGATGTGTACAGGGGGTATCTTCATACCTTAGATGTGTACAGGGGGTATCTTCATACCTGAGATGTGTACAGGGGTATCTTCATACCTGAGATGTGTACAGGGGGTATCTTCATACCTGAGATGTGTACAGGGGGTATCTTCATACCCGAGATGTGTACAGGGGGTATCTTCATACCCGAGATGTGTACAGGGGTTATCTTCATACCTGAGATGTGTACAGGGGGTATCTTCAGACCCGAGATGTGTACAGGGGGTATCTTCATACCTGAGATGTGTACAGGGGTATCTTCATACCTGAGATGTGTACAGGGGGTATCTTCATACCTGAGATGTGTACAGGTGGTATCTTCATACCTGAGATGTGTACATGGGGTATCTTCATACCTGAGATGTGTACAGGGGGTATCTTCATACCTGAGATGTGTACAGGGGGTATCTTCATACCTGAGATGTGTACAGGGGGTATCTTCATACTCGAGATGTGTACATGGGGTATCTTCATACCCGAGATGTGTACATGGGGTATCTTCATACCTGAGATGTGTACAGGGGGAATCTTCATACCTGAGATGTGTACAGGGGGTATCTTCATACCTGAGATGTGTACAGGGGGTATCTTCATACCTGAGATGTGTACAGCGGGTATCTTCATACCTGAGATGTGTACAGCGGGTATCTTCATACCTGAGATGTGTACAGGGGGTATCTTCATACCTGAGATGTGTACAGGGGTATCTTCATACCTGAGATGTGTACAGGGGGTATCTTCATACCTGTGATGTGTACAGGGGGTATCTTCATACCTGAGATGTGTACATGGGGTATCTTCATACCTGAGATGTGTACAGGGGGTATCTTCCTACCTGAGATGTGTACAGGGGGTATCTTCCTTCCTGAGATGTGTACGGGGGGTATCTTCATACCTGAGATGTGTACAGGGGGTATCTTCATACCTGAGATGTGTACAGGGGGTATCTTCCTTCCTGAGATGTGTACAGGGGGTATCTTCCTTCCTGAGATGTGTACGGGGGGTATCTTCATACCTGAGATGTGTACAGGGCTGCAAAAAGGCCTCACCACTGCTAGATCTGCCCTGTTCTTTTTTATTGTGTGACAATGAGAGTTTATCCTTATTGTTCAATTCTGCCCTATTTTACCAACATAGTGACCCAAATTTTGGCACTACTACATGGAGACCCTCAGTAGGACATAACTGCTGATAAGGAAATCAACTGGTTAAAATAAATAAACTCTACAAAATACTCAAAGTTATAGCAGCTATGCTGACCTTGCTTGAATTTGCTGTTTTGCTTAGATTTACAATAAGATGAGGAACCCACATATGTTCCAGGATGTGGAGGTCTGACAGTAGGTCTACTATTCCGGGACATGGCAGAACTTCTTGTGGTCTAGTGGTATGGATGCCTTAAAGGGGTACTCTGGTGAAAAAACTGGTGCTAGAAAGTTAAACAGATTTGTAAAATATTTCTATATAAAAATCTTAATCCTTCCAGTACTTATCAGCTGCTGTATGCTCCAGAGGAAGTTCTTTTCTTTTTTCATTTCTTTTCTGTCTGACCACAGTGCTCTCTGCTTACACATATGTCCATGTCTGGAACTGTCCAGAGCAGGATAGGTTTGCTATGGGGATTTGCTCCTACTCTGGACAGTTCCTGACATGGACAGATGTGTCAGCAGAGAGCACTGTGGTCAGACAGAAAATACATTTAAAAAGAAAAGAACTTCCCGTGGAGCATACAGCAGCTGATAAGTACTGGAAGGAATAAGATTTTTTTTAATAGAAGTAATTTACATATCTGTTTAACTTTATGTCACCAGTTGATTTAAGAAATTTTTTTTTTTCACCGGAGTACTCCTTTAACACAAGTATTTCATTGGCTATGTCTCTGTATCTGGGCAAAAGGATATCTAGGCTAAAGGTAAAGGTTGTCCCTTTGTTTCTAATGCATATAAAAGGACTTGCTTCCTAAAAACCTAAAGGCCCCATTTATAATGTATATGCACCGAATGGAGATAACGCCTCTTTCTTTCGTTCCCTAACAGATGAGTTAACTAGTTCAGCAGGTCTGCAGGTAGTGGTTGGAGGTGACCTGAACTCGGTGGTGGATCTTCTGGTGGACAGGAGAGGGGCGACATCGACGCCAGTGGCCATCCGACAGAGTGACAGGGTCCTGCAACCGTTTCTGTCCAGTACAGGCTTGGTGGATGCCTGGAGACATTTTCATCCCGATGGTCGTGAGTATACGCACTACTCCCACACACACAATTCCTGGTCCCGAATTGATTACCTCATGATTAGTCCTTCCCTTTGCCCTAGGGTGACTGTAACGGACATCTCTGACCTGATCATTTCTGACCACTCCCCTGTAGTGTTGGAGTTTCGGCAATCACACCCGAAGGGGACTGACTTTTTGTGGCGCTTCCCTTCTTATTTAGCGAAGGATGAGTCTTTTCAAGATCTTCTTCGGGGGTGGTGGCTGGAATTTCAAACTGACAATGCCCAACATGTAGGGGACCCTGCCCTTTTCTGGGAGACAGCCAAGGTAGTCCTGAGAGGTAAAATAATGGCCTATCATTCCACGTTAAAGCGTAAGTCGCAAGAGGGACATGCGGCCGCCAGTTCTCGCTTAGCCGCAGCATATTCCAAGTTTGTATCTTCCTCGACCCCCCCCCCAATAAACTGGCGTGGCAGACAGCGCGTGCCGACTATGAACTATGGTTAGACAGGAGGGAGCGAGTTTATCGCTCACATTACGATCTCCAGCTGTTTAAACAGGGAAACAAGGCAGGTCGCTTGCTGGCTAGACTAGCGAAGGGCCCACATTCATCAGCGCATGTGCTTGCTCTGAAGGACACCCAGGGCCAAATTAGTAGAGACCCGAAGGCTGTAAGTGCTCTATTGGGTGCTTACTATGCGGACTTGTACTCCGCTCCACCTGACGCAGGTACAGAGGGCCGGGACTTTTTGGACAAAGTGAGTCTCCCAAAGTTGTCTGAGGACCAACGACGAGAGCTGAACATAGCCATCACAGTAGAAGAGGTTAGGGGGGCTATCAGATCTCTAGCCAATGGGAAGGCCCCGGGACCGGACGGTTATCCGGGGGAATTTTATAAACCCCTAGTTGATCAGGTCACTCCTGCCCTGACGGCTTACTTTAATGGTGTCCTGTCTGGTGGAAACTTGTCGGCGGGAGCAAAACTAGCCTTCATTAAGGTTCTCCCCAAGCCGGGCAAGGATCCGCTGGATCCTGGCTCCTATCGTCCAATATCACTTATTAATCAGGATGTTAAATTACTTACCAAAATATTAGCGGACCGGTTAGCGAAACTGTTGCCCGAGTTGATAGGGGATCATCAAGTGGGTTTTGTAAAAACGCGTTCAGCTGTCACGAACATACGGAAGGTTCTAGCGGTCATGGATAGTGTAGGCAGAAGGCCTGCGGTTATGCCCCACCCTGCACTGCTCGCTCTAGATGCGGAAAAAGCGTTCGATAATGTCCGGTGGGATTGGTTGCATTTGGTTCTAGAACGCTTTGGTATCACAGGGAGGTTCAGTGGTTTCCTGGAAAACCTCTATTCTGGCCTGGCAGCCAGGGTGTATACCCCGGGCTTTTTGTCTCCATATATCCAACTGCATAGAGGGACACGACAGGGGTGTCCTCTATCGCCCCTTTTGTTTGATTTAGCAATTGAACCCTTGGCGCGCTTTTTGCTCGCTTCGGACACGTACAAGGGTATAGCGGTGGGTTCCAGAGAACTCAAAATATCCTTGTTTGCAGATGATGTGCTAATGTTCTTGGATGACCCAGGGCGGGATGTTCCCAAGGTATTGTCTTTTCTAGCCGGGGTGGAAGGTTTCATGGGCTATAAAGTGAACGCATCCAAAAGTGTGCTCCTTCCTTTGGGTAAGGGCCCGCCTCACTGGGAGCGGATGGCTGGGGATTTAGGGATCACTTATAGCACTTCTTCCATTCTCTACCTGGGGATTAGGATAGGGAGAACCGCGGATACACTATATGCGTTGAATTTTACCCCGGTGATTAAGAAGATAGTGGACGAGTTGGCACGGTGGAAAGACCTTCCGCTGTCCTTTATGGGACGTTGTCATCTGGTGAAGATGATAAGTTTTCCCAGGCTACTTTACCCTCTGCAGACACTCCCAATATTGCTGAAGCACGTAGATGTCAGGACACTCAACGCAGCATTCACTAAATTCATATGGCATGGGAAGAGACCCAGAATTGCGCTTAAAAAGTTGATGCTGTGTAGGATGGAAGGGGGGGTCAACCTTCCCAATGTGAGGGGTTACAACTTGGTATGCTTGTTCCGCAATGTGATGGATTGGTTGCATGATTCATCATACTTCTCTAACCTATTGATTGAGCGAGAGCTGGCGGCACCGTGGTCATTGACAGCCCTACTACATACTTCCTACACTAAGCTACCCCCGCAGGTCAAGAGCTTGCAGGTCCTTAGGGATACCATTATTACATGGAAGGAACTCCGTAAGACTTTTGGCCTATCGCACTTGTTATCCAAGCGAATGCCACTCAGAGGACACCCTGAATTCTCTCAAGGGACTTCATCTACCTGGCTTGCTCTTTGGGAGAGGGAGGGGGTTTTGAGGGCTAGTGATTTGTGGGACGAGGATCGAAGGTCATGGCTTTCACCTGCAGAGATGGTAACAAAATTCTCTTTACCCCAAACTCAATTGATCTATGCAAATCAATTATACTCCTTTTGTTCGACCCGACTTAGGAACCTGACAGTGGAAGCCCCTGTCCACTCTTTTGATGACATAGTAGGGGATGGTCCGAGGAAGACTTCCATTTCCCAATTATACCTAGCTTTACGGGGGAGACTTTTAAAATTCGACCCAAAACGCCTGTTTACCACATGGGAGAGATGGACTGGGGACCCAGACATTCATGAGACTATACTTACGGGATGGGAAGCGGTTTGTAAACAGGTTATCAATGAACGATGGAGGGAGACCTATTTTAAAGTTTCCCACGCAGCCTTGTACGGCTTTAATATCCCACCGTCGCCTTGTTTCCCTGAGCGTATAACACACTGCCCCAAATGTCTTACACCTATGACAAATCTTTTTCACGGGATCTGGGACTGTGCTCACTCGGCTGGCTACTGGCGCTCGATCTGCTCCTACATCAGAGACCACTGGCGGGTAAGTCTTCCTTTTAAGGTTCAGACCCTTATATTTCACCAGCTTCGTCCTCCGGAGGAGGATCGGACGGGGATCCAGAGGATCCCTAAAATAATACATGTGGTCTTGCTGGTTGCTCTCCGATGCTTGTTTCTCCGGTGGTTGGAGGACCGGGTACCGGACCTGCAATTATTGATAACTCAATTGAAGTTCTTTTTAGGGGTAGACAGATTGGATGCTGAACGCCATTGCAACTCTGGCACAGCACGTTTCTTCGAAAAGTGGACACCGTTCATTGTTACACACTATAATCCCCGGGAGGTAGCCGACATTGTATATCCTTTTAGACACACCACATGGTACCTTACGGAATCATTGAAAGGGACGTTGGGGGCATTACAGCTTCCTGATTCAGTTTAGACTGTAAGGATTAAGCTTATTGAATCCTTGGGGAGAGAGGGAATCCTGCATCACTTCACTACAGCACCTCAGTATTTGTCATTTTTAAGACAGTTATTGTATTGTATGTTGGATCGCGGTCCGTTATTTTCCCAGATGGGGATCGTGTTATTTCTGATATGTTTTTGTGTTATTCTGAAAATGTTGAATAAAAATATATTGCAAAAAAAAAAAAAAAAAAAAAAACCTAAAGGCCCCCAGTTGGACATTCCTGCATAGAGATCTGGTTATGGACTTTACAAATGTTTGAAACCAGAAACAAGCGTTTAATTATTCTACAGCGCCCCCACTGGGAGGAAATAGCATCACATTGCATACCGTATTTTTCGCTGTATAAGACGCACTTTTTCTTCCCCAAAACTGGGGGGGAAAGTCGGTGCATCTTATACGGTGAATACACCCCTATCACGGCGGTCCCTGCGGCCATCAACGGCCGGGACCCGCGGCTAATACAGGACATCACCGATCGCGGTGATGCCCTGTATTAACCCTTCAGACGCGGAGATCAAAGCTGACTGCCGCATCTGAAGGGAAAGTGACACTAACCCGGCTGCACCGGGAGGGACCTTACCTGCCTCCTCGGTGTCTGCTCTGTGCTGGGATCCCCTGCATGGCCAGCGCTCTCCATCGTCGTCATCACGTCGTCGCGCACGCGTCATCCAATAGGAGCGGCGTGCATAGCGACGTGATGGCCACGACGGAGAGCGAGGATACCGGGCAGCAGAGACATTCCGGAGCGACGGGGACACCCCGGGGACGCGGCGACAGCGATGGAGGGCGACATCCAGGGCAGTGGTGACGAGCAGTGACGGGTCCGGAGCGGCAGGGACATGTGAGTAATACCTCCTATACCAGTGGTCTTCAACCTGCGGACCTCCAGATGTTGCAAAGCTACAACTCCTGGCATGCCCGGACAGCCAACGGCTGTCCGGGCATGCTGGGAGTTGTACTTTTGCAGCAGCTGGAGGTCCGCTTGTTGAAGATCACTGTGACCTATACTTTACATTTTATTCTAGATTTTCCTCATTTAAAATTGGGCGCGTCTTATATGCCGGAGCGTCCTATAGGGCGAAAAATACGGTAACTATAATGTAAGTAAGGTAAAAAATAGACATATAGCCATCAAGTTCAATCATGGGATGAGGAGAGGACATGGATAAGAAGAGCAGAACCTGTTGCTCTCCCAGACTAACGTTGACACAGTCGTCTCTTCTCCAAACAGTTTAATTGCTCTTCTTTGTACCTTGTGTAATTTTGTAAAACACTTAGGCCCACATGAACTATTGCAAACCCAACATTGCACCAGAAATTCTGTCTGCACCAGAATTGAAAAAAATCCCGACCAACTCTCCATTTTACTAAGAAAACCTGAAAAGGGGGCATGGCCATCGGGAAAGGGGCATGGTCACTGAAAAGGGGCGTGTTCCCGACATTTTTACAAAAACCCGACATATTTTCTAAGGTTTCCACAGAAAATGTGGTGGATTTCAAATTTCCAAATGTGTTGGAGGAAAATCCCACAGATCAGAACATGTGTAAAAAAAACAAAGTGTAGGGAAAGTGTAAAATGGAGGGAAACCTTAGTAAATACCGTGGGAAAAATTGTAGGGAATTAAAACCCACAAAGAAACCTACACAACATTCTTAGTAAATAAGGGCCTTTATGTCTCTTTTAATACAAGACAATGGCCCTCATTTACTAAGAAAATCGGGTTGTAAGTCTATGTTGCTTTCTTACCCGACTGCTTTTTTCCCCTGGTATTTATTATTATGTCGCATCCTGTTTGTCGCACGTGGGTTTTGTAGGTTTTAGTTTCCAACTCGTCTAAGCTGTCGGGAAAAAATCCACAACAATTCAACAAATTCGGGTTGGAAACCTTAATAAATACGTGGGAAAGCTCAGAAATGTCAGGTTACGCCCCTTTTTCGGGTTTGGGAGAATCCACATCGGGTCTGTCGGGAAGAAATGTCGCATAGTGTCGCAGACTGGCGCACGATGTCTGCGACATGGCGCAGACAAAGATGCGACAAAAAAACCCGACAAAAGAGGTCGGGTTTAGAATAGTAAATGAGGGCCAATATTGGCCCATTGGCCTTGGATGCAGCTGATTGACATTGTGTTGTTATTAAAGGGGTACTCCACTGCCCACATTTTGTTCCGAACGCTGGGTGCAGACTGAGGGGATTGGGACATCACAGCCTTGCCTCTTTTGATGTCACGCCACGCCCCTCAATGTAAGTCTATAGGGACGTGACGACTGCCATGCCCCCTCCCATAGACTTGCATATAGGGGGCGTGGTGTGACATCATGAGGGGAGTGGCCGTGATGTCACAAACTGCAGCCCACACCCAGCGTTCGGAACAAAATGATCTGAAAGCTGGGGCAGTGGAGAACCCCTTTAAGTCCATGCTTTACCTAGATCCTTCTCTCCTAGTGACTCCCATTTTTACTCTCCCCATAACGTATGGTACATGCAGAGTATTAGGACCTAGATGCTAAATATTTGCCAAATGGATAACCAAGCACTCAGCATGTCCAAGTCCCTTTATGTAGGAAAGTCAGAGTTATTGTACGGACATAGACATTATAAGACTGGCCGGTGGCACCATACCTGGTTTTGCTTTAATGTAGACACTAGTTTCTGTAAAGTAATGTTCTCTTCTTCCAGCTCGGTGTAGTCCTGAAGGAGTCTGGACTCTCGGAACTTATACTCTCGGATCTCTTCCTTCATCCTAATCCTCTGCAGCTCCAAAATCTCATTTGTCTACAGAGCAAAAAACATAATACAAAAAAGTATTATAGTACAGTGTATACAAAAGCAGAGCACAGTATTAGTATATAGGATAAATATATACTGGGTTCTATTCCCAGTCCCTTAGTGCTAACTACATAATATTTTGATGTATGGGGAGAAATCACATTGCAGATAACTATCTCAGGTAGATTGATATTTTTATGTTAATAGACAGTCTGTTGAAGGGATGGATGATAGTGGTCTGATGAAGGGATGGATGATAGAGATCTGGTGAAGTCTGGGGATGGTATAAAGATCTGGTGAAGTCTGGTAATGGTACAGACGTCTAGTGAAGTCTGGGCATGGTACAGAGGTCTGGTGAAGTCTGGGGATGGTACAGAGGTCTGGTGAAGTCTGGGGATGCTACAGAGGTCTGGTGAAGTCTGGGGATGGTACAGAGGTCTGGTGAAGTCTGGGGCTGGTACAGAGGCCTGGTGAAGTCTGGGGATGGTACAGAGGTCTGGTGAAGTCTGGGGATGGTACAGAGGTCTGGTGAAGTCTGGGGATGGTACAGAGGTCTGGTGAAGTCTGGGGATGGTATAGAGGTTTGGTGAAGTCTGGGGATTGTACAGAGGTCTGGGGAAGTCTGGGGATGGTACAGAGGTCTGGTGAAGTCTGGGGATGGTACAGAGGTCTGGTGAAGTCTGGGGATGGTACAGAGGTCTGGTGAAGTCTGGGCATGGTACAGAGGTCTGGTGAAGTCTGGGGATGCTACAGAGGTCTGGTGAAGTCTGGGCATGCTACAGAGATCTGGTGAAGTCTGGGCATGGTACAGAGGCCTGGTGAAGTCTGGGGATGGTATAGAGGTCTGGGGAATTCTGGGGATGGTACAGAGGTCTGGTGAAGTCTGGTGATGGTACAAAGGTCTGGTGAAGTCTGGGGATGGTACAGAGGTCTGGTGAAGTCTGGGGATGGTACAGAGGTCTGGTGAAGTCTGGGCATGGTACAGATGTCTGGAGAAGTCTGGGGATGGTACAGAGGTCTGGTGAAGTCTGGGGATGCTACAGAGGTCTGGTGAAGTCTGGGGATGGTACAGAGGTCTGGTGAAGTCTGGGGATGCTACAGAGGTCTGGTGAAGTTTGGGGATTCTGCAGAGGTCTGGTGAAGTCTGGGCATGGTACAGAGGCCTGGTGAAGTCTGGGGATGGCACAGAGGTCTGGTGAAGTCTGGGGATGGTACAGAGGTCTGGTGAAGTCTGGGGATGGTACAGAGGTCTGGTGAAGTCTGGGGATGGTACAGAGGTTTGGTGAAGTCTGGGGATGGTACAGAGGTCTGGGGAAGTCTGGGGATGGTACAGAGTTCTGGTGAAGTCTGGGAATGGTACAGAGGTCTGGTGAAGTCTGGGGATGGTACAGAGGTCTGGTGAAGTCTGGGGATGGTACAGAGGTCTGGTGAAGTCTGGGGATGGTACAGAAGTCTGGTGAAGTCTGGGGATGGTACAGAGGACTGGTGAAGTCTGGGGATGGTACAAAGGTCTGGTTAAGTCTGGGGATGGTACAGAGGTCTGGTGCAGTCTGGGGCTGGTACAGAGGACTGGTGAAGTCTGGGGATGGTACAGAGGTCTGGTGAAGTCTGGGGATGGTACAGAGGACTGGTGAAGTCTGGGGATGGTACAGAGATCTGGTGAAGTCTGGGGATGGTACAGAGGTCTGGTGAAGTCTGGGGACGGTACAGAGGTCTGGTGAAGTCTGGGGACGGTACGGAGGTTTGGTGAAGTCTGGGGATGGTACGGAGGTCTGGTGAAGTCTGGTGATGGTACAGAGGTCTGGTGAAGTCTGGTGATGGTACAGAGGTCTGGTGAAGTCTGGTGATGGTACAGAGGTTTGGTGAAGTCTGGGGATGGTACAGAGGTCTGGTGAAGTCTGGTGATGGTACAGAGGTCTGGTGAAGTCTGGTGATGGTACAGAGGTCTGGTGAAGTCTGGTGATGGTACAGAGGATTGGTGAAGTCTGGGGATGGTACAGAGGTCTGGTGAAGTCTAGGGATGGTGCAGAGGTCTGGTGAAGTCTGGGGATTGTTAGGGAATGATGCCCATAGTCATCCTTGTTGTGAGTCAAATGGAGAAGTTGATACTGGCCTGGAGAAAAATCATAGACTGTACGCACCATAATAGTCAGATAAATGTTCTGTTTATTAATAGAAAGTTGCTTCTTTATATAGGCAAAATTAGGCCGAGTACAATATTAACCTGGACAAAGTTACAAACAATCTACAAATGATACAATCTATTCATTCCCACCCAACTTGTCTCCTTTTACTAGTTTTATGGCTCCATAAGCTTCAGTCATAAATCTCATATATGCACTTGGTTGTCCCTGTTTCCCGTTATAAGGATCGATATGTTCTTTTCCCAGCTGCATGCATGACTTCACGCATCCTTTACAACTTCTTATTCCAAAGTATACAACATGTATCAAATAAACACAAAGATATATTCACATTCAATCTTCATGCATATAATTAATGTCCTTGGTCCATGAGGAGTACAATGTTAGGACGGAAAGGCCCACAGATAAATGAAGATTGCTATTAAAATTTCAGACAATATGGATGAACAGAATACCGTAATTTCCTTCACAGGATGTTACAAAGGTCTAGTAAGGTCTGGTGAAGTTTTAGGCTGGTACAGAGGTCTGGTGAAGTCTGAGGTTGTTACAGAGGTCTGGTGAACTCTTAGGCTGGTACAGAGGTCTGGTGAAGTCTGAGGTTGGTATAGAGGTCTGGTGAAGTCTGAGGATGGTATAGAGGTCTGGTGAAGTCTGGGAATGGTACAGAGGTCTGGTGAAGTCTTGTGAAGTCTGGTGATGGTACAGAGGTCTGGTGAAGTCGGGATGGTACAAAGGTCTGGTGAAGTCTGGGGATGGTACAGAGGTCTGGGGAAGTCTGAGGTTGGTACAGAGGTCTGGTGAAGTCTGGGGCTGGTACAAAGGTCTGGTGAAGTCTGAGATTGGTACAGAGGTCTAGTATAGTCTGGGGCTGGTACAGAGGTCTGGTGAAGTCTGGGGATGGTACAAGGGTCTGGTGAAGTCTGGGGATGGTACAGGGGTCTGGCAAGATCTGTGGCTGGTACAGAGGTCTGGTGAAGTCTGAGGTTGGTACAGGGGTCTGGTGAAGTCTGGGGATGGTACAGGGGTCTGGTGAAGTCTGGGGAGGGTACAGGGGTCTGGTGAAGTCTGGGGATGTTACAGGGGTCTGGTGAAGTCTGAGGATGGTACAGAGGTCTGTTGAAGTCTAGGGATGGTACAGGGGTCTGGTGAAGTCTGAGGATGGTACAAAGGTCTGGTGAAGTCTGGGGCTGGTACAGAGGTCTGGTGAAGTCTGAGGATGGTACAAAGGTCTGGTGAAGTCTGGGGCTGGTACAGAGGTCTGGTGAAGTCTGAGGATGGTACAGAGGTCTGGTGAAGTCTGGGGCTGGTACGGAGGTCTGGTGAAGTCTGGGGATGGTACAGGGGTCTGGTGAAATCTGGAGATGGTACAGAGGTCTGGTGAAGTCTGGGGCTAGTAAAGAGGTCTGGTGAAGTATGGAAATGGTATAGGGGTCTGATAATGTTTGGGGCTGGTACAGGGGTCTGGTGAAGTTTGAGGTTGGTACAGAGGTTTAGTATAGTCTAGAGCTGGTACAGAGGTCTGGTGAAGTCTGGGGATGGTACAGAGGTCTGGTGAAGTCTGGGGATGGTACAAAGGTCTGGTGAAGTCTGGGCATGGTACAGAGGTCTGGTGAAGTCTGGGGATGGTACAGAGGTCTGGTGAAGTCTGGGGATGGTACAGAGGTCTGGTTAAGTCTGGGGATGGTACAGGGGTCTGGTGAAGTCTGGGCATGGTACAGAGGTCTGGTGAAGTCTGGGGCTGGTACAGAGGTCTGGTGAAGTCTGGGGATTGTACAGAGGTCTGGTGAAGTCTGGGGATGGTACAGAGGTCTGGTGAAGTCTGGGGATGGTACAGAGGTCTGGTTAAGTCTGGGGATGGTACAGGGGTCTGGTGAAGTCTGGGCATGGTACAGAGGTCTGGTGAAGTCTGGGGCTGGTACAGAGGTCTGGTGAAGTCTGGGGATTGTACAGAGGTCTGGTGAAGTCTGGGGATGGTACAGAGGTCTGGTGAAGTCTGGGGATGGTACAGAGGACTAGTGATGTCTGGGGATGGTAAAGAGGTCTTTGGCCCACTTTGTTACGAGTAGCGCTGCTGCCAGACGCGCTGGCTGCGAGCGCACTCCTGCTCTGTCCTTCCATGCTGGCTCTGCTGCGAACGTGCCCGCATGCAAACACCAGGCCTTCTGTCACTTCCCCCCTGTCTCTGTCCCCTCCGCTGTCCCTGGCCGCCGGCGCGTGCGTCCGCGCCTCTTTGGGCGCGCGCCGGCTTCCTGTGATTTAAAGGGGCAGCGCACCATTGATTGGTGCTTATCTAACCCGTTGTCTGACCTTATTTAACCCCACACTTCCTCATGACTCCTGCCAGATCTTGGTGCCCCACAGCCTTAGAAAAAGCGTTCCATACTTGTGTTCTGCCTTACTGTGTATCAGACCACCTTGCTATGTTTCCTGACCATGCTGAAGTGCCGGCTGTCCTGACCTTCCTGCCTGTCCTTCCTGTACCACGCTTGCCCTCAACAGCCTGTAAGGACAAATCGCATCAGGGGTAGCGACCTGGGTGCCACGTGCCGCAGCAAGTCCATCCCGCTTTGCGGCGTGCTCTGGTAAAAACCAGCGGCACCTTAGACTCCGCTCCCTGGTACGGCTCGTGTCCTCATCCACACAGGCTCAGCGGATCCACTTCACCACTGCCGTTACACACTTTTCCTTGACACAGTTATTATTCCTATACAGCGGGGATACAACATAGGATCGTGCCAAGAAACAGATGCAAGGGACAAACAAAAACTGTTACTGTATAAGAACTTCCATCCCTACGGTTTTAAGAAATTCCCAGGCTGAATATCCAAACTTTTTTTTGTCCCCCATGTAACCTGACGTGTAGGTGGAGGTCATAATTGTCTCCATATTTTGGCACTTAAAGTTCAGCACTGCAGAGAATAATTGGCGTCGGGAGTTCTCATTAAAGAAAAGCATTATCCACGTGTTACTAGAGGGAATCCAGACGTGAAACTGCAGTGCCTAAAAATGGTCAAGTGGGGGAGCCAGAGTTCTGTTACGCCTCCTACATATCCGTATGATATAGTAAGAATAATACAATCTAGTAATAATGAATATCCTTATATGCAGATATAATTTTACTGCAGCAAACAAAAAGAAACATGGTTGAAGCGCTCAGAATTTTTAATGTATCTGTCTGCTTCCCCACGCCACCCTAATAATACCCACAGCTGAGGGTTTGCTTCAAATGCATCCAGCCTAGATAGTCCTCTGTGTGCTACATAGCTTGATTTTAAATGTTTTATGATATTGATGTTTAATAATAGGCCTGAGTGTAAAAGCTACAATGGCTTTAAAATTTACATAAAGTGGTAATTTTAACGAGAATGAACAATTATTACTAATTTTTTTGATTCGTTGTTTAGAGAATACCCGAAAATCACGGCTTATACTAAGTGAAACAGAGGCGCAGTACCAGGCACAGCCACAACCATATATGGCACTGTGAACAAACAACACCAGGACTTTACCGATCAATATTGATAATGATAAAGTAGTCAAGATGATTTGTTTTATTTGAATCTATTTTATGCTTTGTAACGCTTAATTAATCCATTTATTGTTGAACTTGTATGTGACCTTAGTTGGACTTTTGTAAGAAAGCCATGTAACCTCACCAAAGGTGTGAAAAGTTGAGTATCTGCAAGAAAAGGAGATAGGAATCTACAGTGGTCCCTCAACATACGATGGTAATCCGTTCCAAACGGACCATCGTTTGTTGAAACCATCGTATGTTGAGGGATCCGTGCAATGTAAAGTATAGGACAGTGGTCTACAACCTGCGGACCTCCAGATGTTGCAAAACTACAACACCCAGCATGCCCGGACAGCCGTTGGCTGTTCGGGCATGCTGGGAGTTGTAGTTTTGCAACATCTGGAGGTCCGCAGGTTGAAGACCACTGGTAGAGGAAGTTGTACTCACCTGTCCCCGCCGCTCCGGCCCGTCACCGCTGCCCAGGTTGTCGCCGTCCATCGCTGTCGCCGCGTCCCCGGGGTGTCCCCCGACGCTCCGGCAAGGCCTCTGCTTCCCCTGCATCCTCGCTCTCTGTCGACGCTCTCTGTCGCTGCCAACACGTCGCTACGCACGCCGCTCCTATTGGTTGACGGGACAGCATGCGCAGCGACATGACGACGACAATGGAGAACGCAGACGATGCAGGGGATCCCGAAGAGGACGCGCCGGAGCCCCGAGAACAGGTAAGTGATCGTCAGCGGACCACACGGCGCACCGTAAAGGGCTATCCGGTGGCAGCTGAAGCAGTCTGCGCTGCCAGATAGCCGTTTATGCGATGGCCCCGACATACAAAAGCCTCGTATGTTGATGCTGCCTTCAACATGCGATGGCCTCTGAGAGGCCATCGTATGTTGAAATGATCGTATGTCGGGGCCATCGTAAGTCGGGAGATCACTGTATTTCCTTTTGCTGAACTGACTGAACTGGTAAGAACCAGAAGGTGTGAAGACAGACTGGTAATCTTCAAGAAAGGTGTTAGTCTAGGGAAGTTTGAGCACGTACACGTAAATTTCCAATAGGTAATACTAAAACTATAGGTTTCTCTTTTTGTATTAACCCTTTCACTTATGTAAGGTGAATCATGTATGATGTAATCACGTGTTATAAAACGAGCCTGCACAGCATGCGCCAGGCAGAGTGAGCATCAGAAAGCTTTACCCAAGTGTCACATGGTTAATTCTCTTCTGTCATTCAGCTGAATTCACTCTCATCATCTCACAAGAAAGAGACACCTTGTAAGAGCAGAAGCGGCCTACTCTATCAGCTTGGGGGCTCGTCCGGGATCCTCAACTCTTCGGTCCATACCCGACTGCCATCGGAAGTCACCGAGAATAGAGGAACAAAACCTGGCCAGGTGAGTAGAATTACAAATCTGCTTAATCTGTTCCTTCTTTTCTCTGAGACATCTGTAGACCGGTGGGATTTCAAAGTCTGAGGATAGGCAGGACTCCTTTCTTGTGATTCAAATGTAAAATTTTTATGCTGCCATTAGATGTTACATGTGCTTCAATTGTTTTTATTGAGCGAATCTGTGAGTGATTGAGATAAGTCGATCCAATATGTGAGGCTGACCTCTAAACCATAACAAAGACTACCCTCGATATTCAGACTGGCTTGACTGGTTGAATTTTCTGGGACGCCCCTGGCTATGGTCTATGTTCACAACTTCTACTTGGGAGGATTAAAAGGAGTCTCTCTGTATAAAAGGGAGCACTGAGTCTGGAAAGGGGCCCTTGCAGTTCTCTCATATATGAAGCAGCCTACTCTATCAATAGCCTATCCCAAGGCTGGTAATACACATTAGATGGTTCCCCCCCCCCCCCCCCATATACATTCCCCCCTTTGCACAGCCAAACATGCATGTGCCCTTGATGGGGAGATGGGAGTACGCTGCTGCAAGACCCTCCTGTGGCAGATCATCTCCCTTTAGGCATTAGGCATGTTGAAGTTCAACTACCTGATCTTTCTCACCCATGACATCTACCGGAGGGGGGTCCCTATGCATCCAAAGTAGTCATGGCCACCATGATTGCAATGATGCAATTCCGCTCTATTGACTCTCTATGAAACTAATAAAGTATAGTTGGCACTCTGATAACATGTGAATGGAGTGGCAGTGTGCATGCTCAACCATCACTCCACCCACATGGGGGGGAACAAGTGGTTAGACCCATTGAGGTTGAAAGAGAAACAGGAAAAAGTGGTAAATAGTATGCGGGTAGTGTTTCCCAATCAAGTTGCCTCCAACTGTTGCAAAACTACAACTCCCAGCATGCCTGGACAGCCAATGCCCTTTACATATGTTTTGGCCAGGGGCCACCATCAGTCTTGCTCTGACCTTATTAAGGTATTAGATGTAGTGCATCCTACGTGATATCCTTTTACCTTATACAGATGGATGTACAGTAGTCATGAAGGCCGGGTATGTAAATCTACAAGCTGGAAAATTCCATCACTTTGTCCTAATTCTGTCATTGGTCGCATTCAGCTCTAAATAATCTCTCAAAGGAAACAAAAGCCGCGTACACAGCTCCCTCTCCTCCTACCTGCACACTGCGGATACAGTATCTTAATACTATCAGCGCTCTGCAGGGTCTCTCCTACACTAAGCAACACAGCGGCACAACACAATGGAAACCAACAACGTCCCCTCCAATATCCTATACAAGACTAAAATGAAGCCATATTGTATACTCCAGTGGAACACATGACTATAACATTATTAGGAAAACACAGGCAAAAAAGCCAATAAAAACTACCAAGAACACCCACTACTAAAATACCTACAATAGCACTACAAATAATATCCACTACTAAAACAATACTATAAACACTTACTACTAAAACACTACTATAACCATTCGTTACTAAAACACTACTAAAATCCCCTCACTTTTAGGGTTTGTTCACACTACGGAATCTCCGCTTGCTGAATTCCGCGAGTGGAGATTCTGCCTGGTGGCCGCCGCCGAAAATTCTTCTGCGCTAGGGCTGTGGGGCACTGAGCCGTCACCATTGACGGCTATGCAGTGCTCGCGGAATCCGAGCAAAGAATGAACATGTTCTTTCTTTGCACGGGGCAGTGTGAACGGGTCTCGCGGGGACCCATTCACACTAATGCTAAGTTCACACCGCGGAATTCCGCTCGCGGAGTTCCGCGAGAATTCCGTAGTGTGAACATGGCTTTAGAAAACACTAACTGCTGAAACACTACAATATACACTCACTTCTAAAACACTACTATTATGATTCGCTACTACAAAAACACTATTAAAAACATTCACTTCTAAAACCAGTCGCTACTAAGGGTATATTCACACTGCGGAATCTCCGCTCACGGAATTCTGCGAACGGAGATTCCGTCAGGTGGCCGTCGCCGCCGATACTTCGGCGGTAGCACCGCGGGGCACTGCGCCATCACCATGGAGGGCTATGCAGTACTAGGGGAATTCCGCGCAAAGAATGAACATGTTCTTTCTTTGAGCGGAACAATTTAAGCGGCGGAATTGTCCGCCGCTGAAATTCTGCAGTGTGAACGGGTCTCGTGGAAGACCCATTCACACTGATGATAATGTTCACAGTGCGGAATTCTACTTGCGTGTGTGAACATACCCTAAAACAGTACTAAACGCACTCACTGCTGAAACATTACTATATACACTTACTACTATAACAATACTAAAATACACTCACTTCACTACAAAAACAATACTAAAAACAATCACTACTAAAACAGTACTAAAAGCACTCTCTACTGAAACACTACTATAAAGACTCATTTTTAAAAACCCTACTAAAAACACTACCAACTACTACACCAGTACTAAAAGTCACTGACTACTGAAACACTACAACCAGTACTAAAACTCAAATAAAATCACCCAATACTTAAAACTACTAAAAACACTCAGCGCTGAAGCACTACTTAAACACTCACAACTATAAGCACTACTAAAACACTTACGACTGAAACACTACTAAAAACACCCTAGTAAAATACTACTAAAACACTCACTAGTAAAACAGTACTAACAACAATCCACTACTGAAACACTACTAAAATACAAAATAAAACACTCACTACTACAAAAACTACTAAAAACACCCACTACTAAAACACTCGCTACTCTACTAAAAATAGTCCAAAAAATGATTTTGAGGAAAATGATGGTTTATGGATAGCACTTAAATTCAGAGACACTGACAAGGTAACTTTTGAAGTAAGTGGTGGAAATGTCCATCAACTTCCTAAACAGTAGGTAAGCAAATGGACAATTAAACTTCATACTAGATTCCTTAAAGGGGTACTCCGGAGGTAAAAAAAAAAAAAAATCTAATTAACTGGTACCAGAAAGTTAAACTGTCCAGAGTAGGAGCAAATACCTATAGCAAACCTCTCCTGCTCTGGTCAGTTCCTGACACGGACAGAGGTGTCAGCAGTAAGCACTGTGTTCAGACTGAAAAGACTACACAACTTCCTGTGGAGCATACAGCTGCTGATACATACTGGAAGGATTAAGATTTTTAAATAGAAGTCATTTACAAATCTGTATAACTTTCTGGTACCAGTGGATTTGAAAAAATTTTTTTCTCCAGAGTACCCCTTTAAAGGTGGCCATACATAAGATAGTTCGGATTACTGGTATCTCTCCCAAATCCCCCATACACACTGAAGTCTGCCAATCATGTGCGGGGTCAGAATGGGAGGAGAGGTGAAAGCTGCTGCCAGACACCTCTTATCTCCCAAAGGAAAAAAGGATAGGGCATGCTCTATCCATCTAATGTTTATTACCTCCTTTGTACAGGATGGGATAAGGTTTTATACTTGTACCTTCATTAATTTGAATCTTTTTAATTTACATTTATTGTACATTTTATCTCATATATTTTACATGTCTTCGCCTTATCAGCCCAATTACTAATACATTGTTGTTGAGATTTTTGTTGAGTTATTGTTGTGTGGTTTAAATGCTGAAATCTTTTTTTGCAATGAACATTTATTAATATGTGTTTATTGTTTGCAGATCATGTTGGACTTTATGTATTTATTTATTCTATTTCCCACTACCTGACTATTGACCTAATTTATGCGTTTTACAGGATCACAGGGGGTTTCTATGTATTTTTCCCAGTACTCTTATTGTTTTATTACTGATTTATTATATAAGCCGTTTCGGCAGAAAGAGATTTCCTGCAGACTATCCGGCAATGTGCATTTCTTATCTAACACTCATGCACCAGTTGCGTTGTAGCATCCCTCGGGCATCTAGCACCACCTATGCCACCTTGGCTCCTTCCAGGGTTGACATCTCCCACAAAAACCCATGAAGATTCCCCAGGAATGACTCCTTCCAGTGTTAAGAACCAAGCCCACTCCACCTTTACAACTCCTGCCCTTACAACTGAGACCCCCCAGTTTGTGAGGGAATACCAGCTGGAGGGTCTTAAGCCCGACTTGTGGAAACCACTGTCCACCAGCTCATCCGAGCAAAGGATTCAGTGGAGTCTATTCCGGGGCTCTCCGAAGCCACAGCTAAGACAGTCTGGAAATCTGTGGTTACCAACGAACACAAGGACTTGGCATGGATGGCCATTCAGAAGGCCCTGCCCCATCGAACTTTCATGCATGCCTACAGACTGTGCAACACCAGGTACTGCCCGAGGTGCCCATTGCTCAAAAAGCATATAACTGGGCTAATTATAAATAAGCGTAGATATATAAAAAGGACCTTAAAGGGGTATTCCAGGCAAAAAAAAATTTTTATATATCAACTGGCTCCGGAAAGTTAAACAGATTTGTAATTGACTTCTATTAAAAAATATTAATCCTTCCAATAGTTATTAGCTTCTGAAGTTTTCTGTCTAACTACTCGATGATGTCACATCCCGGGAGTTGTGCATGATGGGAGAATATCCCCATAGGAGCTGCACAGCTCCTGGGACGTGAGTCATCAGAAAGCAGTTAGACAGAAAACAGCAACTCAACTTCAGAAGCTAATAACTATTGGAAGGATTAAGATTTTTTTAATAGAAGTAATTTACAAATCTGTTTAACTTTCCGGAGCCAGTTGATATATAAAAAAAAGTTTTGGCCTGGAATACCCCTTTAAGAGTACCAAGGTTCAGTAGCACGGGTACACACATACCTCACTATTGGACTAAGCCTATCACGTGGTACCCGCCCCTGTGCGACGCGTCTCTAGCAACCACACGCTCTGCTGGTGATCGCGTAATCTGCTACAGCTTCTACTGACAGTACTGTAGCCCACAGCGTGCGCATCTGTAGTCCGGATGTGGATGCTAGCTGCGGACAATGTATTTACAATATTACATATTCATTTTACACCACATTTGTAAATATGCAGACTGCTAGATGTCTTGTGAAGAATGTAACTTTGCACATCATTTAATCATTATGTTTTGTGACTTATCTAAATACCTATCATGTGACATACCTGTGTGTAACCCCTCCCAGTACCCTTTTTGGTGCCCATTTTCTCCTGTATATATACCTGTATGATTGTAACCTCAGACATACTGCTCTGAAGAAGGGGAGGCTCCCCCGAAACGCGTCATCCTTCTGTTTTATTGTTTTATGGTTTATTTAATAAACTGTCCAGTGTTATGTACTACCTGCATCTCTAGCTACAGTTTGTTACCCGCACCATTGGAACCAGCAGCGCCATCTGAAGGTTTCTTTTCGCTTTGCTACCAATTGTCCTGCCTCAGGAGGTGGTTTTACCACTCCTGCAACCTAAGGCTTAGCAGCAGTTCCGGATTCCTCTCTAAACCCCGCTGTGGGTTGATATGCAAGTTTTTACTTGCTGCAAGGTGAGCAGCTACAACCTAGGGGTCTAAAGAGGCCCCGCTTTCTCTCTCTCTCCCACTACTCTTACGGTATCACACGAGGCACCCCCTCTGGTCTCCCTATTTTTTCCTCCATTTACAGACATTCACTAAGGTAACACTTAGTGAGTGCCTCTTTTGGCAGTGCCTGTTTGCCCGGGCCCTGCTAAACGCCCTGAAATATGAACTCAGAGACTATGCTCCCAGCAGTAGCCTAACGTGTTTGGTGCTTTACTGACAATTTCCTTAAGATCACACTGTTGGGGCTATCCAGAAGGCCTGGTGCTTTATGAACTGTTATAAGCATGCTTTGTGGTTTGCCAGGAAACTCCTTGGGAAAGATATCCGTTCAGGACTGCCACAGTCTGATGAGGAACTATATTGTAATCACTGCACAACATGTTTTCTTTGT
Source organism: Hyla sarda (assembly GCF_029499605.1). Taxonomy (NCBI): domain Eukaryota; kingdom Metazoa; phylum Chordata; class Amphibia; order Anura; family Hylidae; genus Hyla; species Hyla sarda. The sequence continues at coordinate 406,498,312 of NC_079192.1, forward strand.
AGCTGCAGAACCTATTACAGACTCCATAGGCTCCCCCTTTGCCAGGCCCCTTCTTTGAGACCTTTTCCATGTATTCTATGTAGTTCCTTTTCTCTGCTCAGCACAGATGCCTTGTTCCTATCATAAGGCTTCAGCCACACTCTGACTCACTTCCTGGTTACAGCTCCTTACATAAGCTTCCTGGTTTCTTTAACAGCAGTTATATCTAGTTGTCTAGTTAACTCTAATACATGGAATTATATAAAGATATAAAGCAAAAACACACATACATAGTTTATCGTCAGATTGATAAGGAGCAGTAAGGTTTACCCTCCCATCAACAAGGTGAGAGAATTCATACTACCCTTTGTTTCAATTCCAACTATAGTTTCTCCCTTTCAAAAATGTAAATAAGTAAAAAAGATAAAAAGCCACACCCATGAAAGTGAATATATCCCCAGTAATGAGCAATGTACCGCCTCTCTTATTTCCTGTATATTTTTTCTGTTGCTCGGAGGGCCCGCGACCATTGAATTCTGCCTTTCTTCTCTCTCATTAGAATTCACCACACGCAGGAATACATCACTATTCTGTTAATTAGCACAAGAAATCTCACACTCCGCTTCATCTCCGCTTCATCTATACCCAAAGGAATGTGCAATAACCCCAAGCAGGGAACCGGCCTGTCACAATATATCACTGAGGGCAGGGATTACAGGGAAATAATGATCACATGGCTAGCAGAGCTGAGTTTGTGAGGAGGTACTGCTGGTAGATCTGCGTAACCGTCACCTATCAAAGTGTAAAACGTAGACAACAAATTCCGCTCTGCTACATGTTATCATTTACATTAAAAACTAAGTTCATCAGAAGTTAAAATACAAAAAGAAAGGATAACAATGGCAAATTTGCTGTAGGTAAGGACTAACACCACCTAAAGTGGTTAACTTAGCCTGGGAGAAAACATCTATGAATACACTATATACATCTATGTATCTCATATCTATCTATCTCAAATCTATCTAATATCTATCTATCTATCTATCTCATATCTATCTATCCATCCATCTATCTATCTATTTATCTATCTATCTCATATCTATCTATCTATCTATCTATCTATATCATATCTATCTATCTCATATCTATCTATCTCATATCTATCTATCTATATCATGTCTATCTATCTATATAATATCTATCTATCTCATATCTATCTATCTATCTCATATCTATCTATCTAATATCTATCTATCTCATATCTATCTACGGTATCTATTTCATATCTATCTATATTCTCAAAAAATTCCAGAGGAGCAGCACAACCGTATAAGTCAAGGAGGTGCCAGCAGCAAGGGAGCCCGGTCAAGGCAGTTCACACATCCAACGCAGTAAGCTGCGGCACTCAGTGGATAAGGTGCAAATAAAAAGTGATTTTTTCCATACTAATACAGAGCAACATTCAGCTGCCATGCAGCCTTTTTCAAGCATGCTTGAAAAAGGCTGCATGGCAGCTGAAACGTTGCTCTGTATTAGTATGGAATAAATCACTTTTTATTTGCACCTTATCCACTGAGTGCCGCAGCTTACTGCGTTGGATATCTATCTATCTCATATCTATCTGTCTATTTCATATCTATCATATCTATCTATCTATCTCATATCTATCTATCTCATATCTATCTATCTTCGATCTATCATTCTCATATCTATCTATCTATCTATCTATATCATATCTATCTATCTATATCATATCTATCTATCTATCTCATATCTATCTCATATCTATCTATCTCATATCTATCTACCTCATATCTATCTATCTATCTCATATCTATCTATCTATCTATCTCATATCTATCTACCTCATATCTATCTATCTATCTCTATCTCATATCTATCTATATATCTCATATCTACCTATCGATCTCATATCTATCTCATATATATTGATCTATCTTACTACTGTAATGGATTCAATATATATATATATATATATATATATATATATATATATATATGTCACGATTCGGCAGGCTGGAGGTGGATCCTCTGTGTCAGCGAGGGATTGGCGTGGACCGTGCCGGTGGACCGGTTCTAAATTGCTACTGGTTTTCACCAGAGCCCGCCGCAAAGCGGGATGGTCTTGCTGCGGCGGTAGCAACCAGGTCGTATCCACCGGCAACGGCTCAACCTCGCTGACTGCTGAGAAGGCGTGGGACAGAAGGACTAGGCAGAGGCAAGGTCAGACGTAGCAGAAGGTCGGGGCAGGCGGCAAGGTTCGTAGTCAAAGAGGATAGCAGGAGATCTGGAACACAGGCTTTGGACAACACTAAACGCTTTCACTGGCACAAGGCAACAAGATCCGGCAGGGAAGTGCAGGGGAAGTGAGGTAATATAGCCAGGGAGCAGGTGGAAGCTAATTAGGCAGATTGGGCCAGGCACCAATCATTGGTGCATTGGCCCTTTAAATCTTAGAGAGCTGGCGCGAGCGCACCCTAAGGAGCGGAGCCGCGCGCGCCAGGACATGACAGCCGGGGGCCGGGACAGGTGAGTGACTTGGGATGCGATTCGCGAGCGGGCAGTGTCAGTGCAGCGCTCCCGGTCAGCGGGTCTGACCAGGGCGCTGCAGAGAGAGAAACGCCGCGAGCGTTCCGGGGAGGAGCAGGGACCCGGAGCGCTCGGCGTAACAGTACCCCCCCCTTAGGTCTCCCCCTTTTTTTGTCCGACAATTGCTTCACGTGGGATGAGGACACTGGGAGCGATTGTAGGGTTTCCTCATCAAATGCAGGCAGTTCAGCAGGAGTGGGAATGGGGGGGGGAGGGCAGAGGGTGAAGCTTGGCACGGGGCAGAGTGTTATCAGGACAGGGGCTATGAGGAGGCAAAGCATAGTCCTGATAGGCTTTGGGGAGACCAGGTGTAGGAGGAGGCACCGAGGCTTGCCTGACGGGACTGGGAGGAGACGTGAGGCATTTCTTGCGGCAAGCAGGGCCCCAATTCTTGATCTCCCCGGTGGTCCAGTCAAGGGTGGGAGAATGATGCTGGAGCCATGGCAGACCGAGGAGGACTTCAGAGGTACAGTTGGGAAGGACGAACAATTCAATCTTTTCGTGATGGGGTCCAATGCACATTAAGAGGGGTTCTGTGCGGTAACGCACAGTACAGTCCAACTTCACTCCGTTGACGGAAGAAATGTAGAGCGGCTTGACGAGACGGGTCACCGGGATGCAGAACTTATTCACCAAAGAGTCCAGAATAAAATTTCCAGAGGCAGCAGAGTCCAAGCAGGCCACGGCTGAGAGGGAGGAGTTGGCAGAAGGAGAAATCCGCACGGGCACAGTGAGACGTGGAGAAGCAGACTTTGTACCAAGAGACGCCACACCCACGTGAGCTGGGTGCGTGCGTTTCCCAGACGTGGAGGACGAATAGGGCAATCCACCAAGAAATGTTCGGTACTAGCGCAGTACAGACAAAGATTTTTTTCCCTACGGCGAGTCCTCTCTTCCTGGGTCAGGCGAGATCGATCCACTTGCATAGTCTCCTCGGCAGGAGGCACAGGGGTAGATTGCAAAGGATACTGTGGGAGAGGTGCCCAGAGGTCAAGGTCTTTTTCCTGGCGGAGCTCCTGGTGTCTCTCAGAAAAACGCATGTCAATGCGGGTGGCCAAATGGATAAGTTCTTGCAGGTTGGCAGGAATCTCTCGTGCGGCCAGCACATCCTTGATGCGACTGGATAGGCCTTTTTTAAAGGTCGCGCAGAGAGCCTCGTTATTCCAAGATAATTTGGAAGCGAGAGTACGAAATTGGATGGCGTACTCGCCTACTGAAGAATTACCCTGGACCAGGTTCAGCAGGGCAGTCTCGGCAGAAGAAGCTCGGGCTGGTTCCTCGAAGACACTACGAACTTCAGCGAAGAAGGACTGGACTGTGGCTGTGGCAGGATCATTGCGGTCCCAGAGCGGTGTGGCCCAAGACAAGGCCTTTCCAGAAAGAAGACTCACTACGAACGCCACCTTAGACCGTTCTGTGGGAAATTGGTCCGACAACATCTCCATATGTAGGGAACATTGAGACAGAAAGCCACGGCAGAGTCTAGAGTCCCCATCAAATTTGTCCGGCAGGGACAAGCGGAGGCTAGGAGCAGCCAGTCGCTGCGGAGGAGGTGCAGGAGCTGGCGGAGGAGATGGTTGCTGCTGTAGCAGTGGCAGAAGTTGCTGTAACGTGGCGGTCAACTGCGACAGCTGCTGTCCTTGTTGGGCAATTTGCTGCGATTGCTGAGCGACCACCGTGGATAGGTCAGCGAGACTTGGCAGCGGCACCTCAGCGGGATCCATGGCCGGATCTACTGTCACGATTCTGCAGGCTGGAGGTGGATCCTTTGTGTCAGCGAGGGATTGGCGTGGACCGTGTCGGTGGACCGGTTCTAAGTTGCTACTGGTTTTCACCAGAGCCCGCCGCAAAGCGGGATGGTCTTGCTGCGGCGGTAGCAACCAGGTCGTATCCACCGGCAACGGCTCAACCTCGCTGACTGCTGAGAAGGCGTGGGACAGAAGGACTAGGCAGAGGCAAGGTCAGACGTAGCAGAAGGTCGGGGCAGGCGGCAAGGTTCGTAGTCAATGTGGATAGCAGGAGATCTGGAACACAGGCTTTGGACAACACTAAACGCTTTCACTGGCACAAGGCAACAAGATCCGGCAGGGAAGTGCAGGGGAAGTGAGGTAATATAGCCAGGGAGCAGGTGGAAGCTAATTAGGCAGATTGGGCCAGGCACCAATCATTGGTGCATTGGCCCTTTAAATCTTAGAGAGCTGTCGCGCGCGCGCGCCCTAAGGAGCGGAGCCGCGTCCGCCAGGACATGACAGCCGGGGGCCGGGACAGGTGAGTGACTTGGGATGCGATTCGCGAGCGGGCGCGTCCCGCTATGCGAATCGCATCCCCGCCGGCAGCGGGTCTGACCGGGGCGCTGCAGAGAGAGAAACGCCGCGAGCGTTCCGGGGAGGAGCAGGGACCCGGAGCGCTAGGCGTAACAATATATATATATATATATATTATAATTGGTATAAAATGTCTTATCTTACTTCTGCTTGGCCTTTTGCTCATGTTTACCGACCTAACAGATGGAATCCGCCTTTCTCCCAGTGAAGCCTGACAATCACGATTGAACTTTGTTCAATTGCCGATATTAATGTTTCCAGAGAAATAGTAATGCCTACATTACCAGGATCTTTATCCAGGACAACGCCTGATAACACCGGACTATTATAATAATAATGCTAGTGTGACATCTGGGGGAAAAGTACAAAATTATAAATGCTTAACTAATCAAGAACGCTTAGAAGCAAACAAGTCATATAAACATGCGCATGACAAAACCACACACACATATACACACATACACACACATACATATACACATATACACACATACACACACATACACACACATACACACATATACACACATACACACACATATACACACATACATATACACATATACACACATACACACACACACACACATACACACACATACATATACACATATACACACATACACACACATACACACACATACACACACATACATATACACATATACACACATACACACACATATACACATATACACACATACACACACATACACACACATACATATACACATATACACACATACACACACATATACACATATACACACATACACACACATACACACATATACACACGTACACACACATACACACATATACACACATACACACATATACACACACATATACACATATACACACATACACACACATACACACGTACACACGTACACACACATACACACATATACACACATACACACACATACACACATATACACACACATACACACATATACACACATACACACATATACACACATACACACATATACACACATACACACACATATACACACATACACACACACACATATACACACATACACACATATACACACATACACACACATACACACATATACACACATACACACATATACACACATACATACACACATATACACACATACACACATACATACACACATATACACACATACACACACATACACACACATACACACATATACACACATACACACATATACACACATATACACACATACACACATACACACACACACATATACACACATACACACACATATACACACATACACACACACACACACACACACACACATACACACATATACACACATACACACACACACACATACACATAAAAACACGTCACTAACAATCATCAATAATGTAGTTGTAATTTATGTTGATTCTGAAGTCTATATAACCTGTGAAATATGTTGTAATAAACAGAGGAAGAATCGCCTAAACCTGAACAAACGTGTCCGCGTGTGTTATCCACTCCGATGCATCAACTCTAATAACCAATTAGGACGGGAACAGATCTCCACTAGGCCTCTGAAGGAGATCCACTCCACTACCTCCTATCATCCAGCCATCTACTCTTTATCCATTTGTATTCCATTATTTTGGTCCCCTCCAACAACTTTAACAATTTTTTCCAATGAATGTAAAATCATGAAGCAACTTGATGAAACCCTATCAGTCCGATTACGAGTCAATGGGCTTCGCCATTATGGAGCCTGAGCTAAATATGTACATGAACCAGGTAAGACCCCCGGGTCAGAGCGCGGCCCCTGTGACTGCACGTACACATCTAAACAATTGCCAACACTAGGGGATTTCTGATAAAATGAAGCTTAACTGTGGATTTGACCATCACAAAGAAAGGGCTATATTCTGTCTGACCTGCCAGTGACTCTCTGCCCTCCATCTGCCTGCGCTGCCCGGCTCTCAGACCAAACATGATTAAAGGGGTACTCCAACATTTTACAACTTATGTAACCTTTCTGCCAGAACCAGGTCAAATCCTGACAGCAGCTTTCCCCTAAAGTCAGTACTTCACTTCCGAGCCTTAGAGCTTGACTGGAAATGTATGTCAAGCCAGAAATCTCTCCAGATGTAAAGAATGTGTGGACAGCAGATTCCAAGAAAGAAGCGGCACTCCAAGAAAGAAGCGGCAAAAAATGGTGTCTTTTATTCACCCATCAGATACAATGCAACGTTTCAGCCTCTCCATGAGGCCTTTCTGAAGCCTCACAGCCGTCACGCCCCTCCCATAGACTTGCATTGAGGGGGTGGGGCGTGACGTCATGAAGAGGGCGGGGCTATGACATCACGAGCTATCGGCGCCAGCGTTCGGAACAGTTTGTTTCAAACACTGAGCAGCGGAGTACCCCTTTAACTCCCCCACACATCTTTATGATGCTCTTCTCAAGGGGAAAAAAGTGTAAAGCAAAAAGTGTCAGGCAGCGTTCACACAACAGAAATTTCGCATGATTTTTCTGCTCGGGATTCTGCATAAATTTATTGTCCATTCACTGTAATGGCATTCCACAAGGTTATTCAAACAGCAGAATTTCTGCTGCGGAATGTTTGATGCGGAAATCCCGCTTTCCGCACTCCTGGTCTTATATTTTTCCGGACTTCGGAGGTCAATAGGGATTTAATTTCTGCGATAAATAGGGAATTGGTGCTGAATTTGTGCAGAGTTTAACTTCAGCTTTAAAAAAAAGGCCCCCTGCGGAATCATTCAGAAATTCCGCATCAATTCTGCATCAATTCCGCATCAATTGCGCAAATGCTGGACTGATGTGGAGTTGAAGCCAAAATGAATGAGGCCAGGTTCACAAGGCAGAATTTTTGCACTGAATTCTGCATGAAAATTCTGCATAAAAATTCTACATGAATTGAGATTATATATATTAGGGATCGACCGATATCGTTTTTTTAGGGCCGATACTGATAATCAGTGGAGGTTAGGGCCGATAGCCGATAACTTATACCGATATTCCGGTATAAGTTATCGGCTATTTATCCCCCCTCGACACCGCTGCGGATCATTGATTTAAAGCGGGCGCTTTAAATCAATGCACTGCAGTGGCTTTTGCGGTGCCATGGACCGCCGCCGCCACCCGCTTCTCTCCCCCTACCTGTCGGGGTGGTCCGGGCCATCCATCCTTCCTGTAGTGTCCGGCGGCATTCCGGGTGGAGGGTGAACCGGTCCGGGCTGTCCTTCTTCTCCGGCGGTCATCTTCTCCACTCCGGGCAGGCTCCGGCCTAGTACGCTGCATAGACGCCGCTGCGCAGTGCCGCCCGTGCGCAGCGACGCACCTGACATCACGGCGTCTATGCAGCGTACTAGGCCGGAGCCTGCCCGGAGTGGAGAAGATGACCCCCGGAGAAGGAGGACAGCCCGGACCGGTGCACCCTCCACCCGGAATGCCGCCGGACACTACAGGAAGGAAGGATGGATGGCCCGGACCACCCCCATTACGGGTAAGTTTAATTTTTTTTATTGACTCGGAGGGTGGGGGAGGGGCCCGACCGGTATAGCGGTATGGGCAAAAATCCATACTGGTATACCGCCCAGCACTACGGTGGGGGGTGCGATGCGGCGGGTCGGGGGGGGGGGGCATTTGCAGTGCGGTGGGAGCGGTGCGGGGGGCGGGGCATTATCGGCTTATCGGCAAGGTAATTGCCGATACCGATAATGCCCAAAATCGTGATTATCGGCCGATAATATTGGCCATACCGATAATCGGTCGATCCCTAATATATATATATATATATATATATATATACAGTATATATATGTATATATATATATATATATATATATATATATATATATGTATATGTATATATATATATATATATATATATATATATATATATATAAATTCATATACACTTCAATAGAATTCCTGCAGCAGAAATTCGATGTGTGAGTGGGACAGCAGAATCCTATTGAAGTTTATTGGCTATTCATTCATGCAGAATTTTCATACAGAATTCCCTGCAGAATTCAGTGCAGAAATTCTGCCGTGTGAATGCTGCCTAAGGCTATGTTCCCACACCAGAAAATCTGCATGGAATTCTGCATGAAAATTCTGCATGAAAATTAATAGACAATACACTTCAAAGGGATTCTGCTGTCCCATTCACACAGCAGAATTTTTGCAGCAGGAATCCCGTTGAAGTGTATTGGATATAAATTTGTGCAGAAATTCTGCCGTGTGAACATATCCTAAAACAAAATACATCTAGCTATAAATTAAAAGGGGTATTCAAGGACTTTATTTTTTATTTGACTATGCTACAGGGGCTGTAAAGTTAGTGTAGTTCATAATATAGTGTCTGTACCTGTGTGTGATGATTTTCCCACAATTATTTTTAACCGCATACAAAATGACTGTTGTCTCAGATTTTTCCCAGGTTGCAATGCGGCCGAGACCTGACATCACTAGTCAGCTGATGACAGGGAGCCGGTCTGCTTCAATGGGTGGAGCAATCGCTTGGTGGGAGAGAGATAAATCTGCAACTAATGCAACAGCTGTAGGCACCCTGATTGAAAACCACAGGTCTTTTGAATGGATGCAGCTCATTTATATTTCAATGGGTGGGGTGGCTGATGTGTGGGAGGGAGGAAAATGGAATTGTGGGATTTGTAGTCAAAAAAAGAAAAGTAAAACAGGAAATACCAGTTCACAAAAAGCTAGCCACAGTATTATGGTAATCTCACAACATAGCCATTTAGCCCCAAGACGAGCGCAGATCCTTCCTAAGCATGTCCATTACTGTCTGCCAGGTACGTACTAAAATCACCTTATGCTGGATAATGATCTTACAATCAATCAGTGGGGGGACTACTTTAACACCAGCAAAAAACGTATTAGCCAGAACCATGTGACGTGATGACCATTCATTAGTGTCTCTTCACCCTCCCTGGTGTCACAAGAAGGAGCCACCATGAATTGGTCAAGACTTGAGTATGGCACAGTTGGGTGAAGTGCCGGCTGCTATCTGTAGCTGGCAGCTTCGGTCCATTCCGCTTCAATAAACAAGGCTTTTAGAACCGCCACATGGACAAGGCCGCTGCTCCCTGGTTTACTTTATAAAAAGTACAACTAATCCTGCAAAAAAAAGCGCCCCCTATACTACTCTGTCAGTGAAAAAATAAAATTGTGAAAGTCAATGTAAGCGATAAAACTAAATTCAGGAGGGCATTAAAGGGGTACTCCAGGGGAAATATTTTTTTTTTTTTTTTAAATCAACTGGTGCCAGAAAGTTAGACAGATTTGTAAATTACTTCTATAAAAAAAAAAAATCTTAATCCTTCCAGTACTTATTAGCTGCTGAATACTTTTCTTTTTGGCACACAGTGCTCTCTGTTGACATCACGAGCACAGTGCTCTCTGCTGACATCTCTGTCCATTTTAGGAACTGTCCAGAGCAGCATATGTTTGCTATGGGGATTTTACTCCTACTCTGGACAGTTCTTAAAATGGACAGAGATGTCAGCAGAGAGCACTGTGCTCATGATGTCAGCAGAGAGCACTGTGTGCCAAAAAGAAAAGTATTCAGCAGCTAATAAGTACTGGAAGGATTAAGATTTTTTTAATAGAAGTAATTTACAAATCTGTCTAACTTTCTGGCACCAGTTGATTTAAAAAAAATAAAAAATTATTTCCACCGGAGTACCCCTTTATAGGGCACATGCAGTATTATAATTCTTCCAAAACAGCGCCACATCTGTCCTCAGGTTGTGTGTGGTATTGCTGCTAAGTTCCACTGAAGTAAATGGAGCCAAGTTGTAATACTGTAATACCACAAACAGCATGAGGACAGGTGTGGAGCTGTTTTTGGAAGAAATTGTCTCTGTTTTTCTATTTCTGAATAATCCCTTTACAGTCCCTATACAAAATGCATGATCAGCATTATAGATATATGTGATTCTTCCTTTCTCCTCTCATTCCTTAGAAGGAAAGTCAGCAGGACGTGTCTGCTGCCGGTCCTGTCACTTAGTTATAATTTACTGACCATGATGGAATTTCCTTCGCTTGTACCTCCCAACCCCCACTACTTTCTCCAAATTACTGACAAAGTCTCACATGAATGGCTCCACTTTCTCCTCGGTCTCACTAGTCCGCTGCTGGCTCCACTTTCTCCTCGGTCTCACTAGTCCGTTGCTGGCTCCACTTTCTCCTCGGTCTCACTAGTCCGCTGCTGGCTCCACTTTCTCCTCGGTCTCACTAGTCCGCTGCTGGCTCCACTTTCTCCTCGGTCTCACTAGTCCGTTGCTGGCTCCACTTTCTCCTCGGTCTCACTAGTCCGTTGCTGGCTCCACATTCTCCTCGGTCTCAATAGTCCGCTGCTGGCTCCACTTTCTCCTCGGTCTCACTAGTCCGCTGCTGGCTCCGTTTTCTCTTCGGTCTCACTAGTCCGCTGCTGGCTCCACTTTCTCCTCGGTCTCACTAGTCCGCTGCTGGCTCCGTTTTCTCCTCGGTCTCACTAGTCCGCTGCTGGCTCCACTTTCTCCTCGGTCTTACTAGTCCGCTGCTGGCTCCACTTTCTCCTCGGTCTCACTAGTCTGCTGCTGGCTCCACTTTCTCCTCGGTCTCACTAGTCCGCTGCTGGCTCCACTTTCTCCTCGGTCTCACTAGTCCGCTGCTGGCTCCACTTTCTCCTCGGTCTCACTAGTCCGCTGCTGGCTCCACTTTTTCCTCGGTCTTACTAGTCCGCTGCTGGCTCCACTTTCTCCTCGGTCTCACTAGTCCGCTGCTGGCTCCACTTTCTCCTCGGTCTCACTAGTCCGCTGCTGGCTCCACTTTCTCCTCGGTCTCACTAGTCCGCTGCTGGCTCCACTTTCTCCTCGGTCTCACTAGTCCGCTGCTGGCTCCACTTTCTCCTCGGTCTCACTAGTCCGCTGCTGGCTCCACTTTCTCCTCGGTCTCACTAGTCCGCTGCCTTAGGGTATGTTCACATTGAGGAATTGGCAGGTATATAGAAAAAACGTAGCACTCACCTAGTGACTCTGTTTCGTGGCAATTACCGCTTAATCCCGCCTAGCGGCATGATCAAATGGTAATTGCCGCGAAACTGAGCCGTCACTCCCCATGTTCTTCCTGAGCTAGTTTGTTTTGTCCTCACTGTCCTGATGTCCTACACCACAGAATGAAATAAAGCCTCCATTTTTGCACCAGTCACTAGGTGAGTGCTACGTTTTCTCTATATACCTGCCTACGTTTATTCTATATAACTGGCTACATTTTTTCCATATACCTGCCTGTACGTAGCTACGTTTTTTCTATATACCTCCCTACGCTTTTTCTATATACCTGCCTGTACGGAGCTACGTTTTTTTCTATATACCTGCCTACGTTTTTTCTATATACCTGCCTGTACGGAGCTAAGTTTTTTCTATATACCTGCCTACGTTTTTTCTATATACCTGCCTGTACGGAGCTAAGTTTTTTCTATATACCTGCCTACGCTTTTTCTATATACCTGCCTGTACGGAGCTAAGTTTTTTCTATATACCTGCCTACGTTTATTCTATATACCTGCCTACGCTTTTTCTATATACCTGCCTGTACGGAGCTAAGTTTTTTCTATATACCTGCCTACGTTTATTCTATATACCTGCCTGTACGGAGCTATATTTTTTCTATATACCTGCCTGTACGGAGCTACGTTTTTCTATATACCTGCCTACGTTTTTTTCCATATACCGGCCTGTACGGAGCTACGTTTTTTCTATATACCTGCCTACATTTTTTCTATATACCAGCCTATTTTTTTCTATATACCTGCCTGTACGGAGCTACGTTTTTTCTATATACCAACCTACGTTTTTTTCTATATACCTACCTACGTTTTTTCTATATACCTGCCTACGTTTTTTTCTATATACCTACCTACGTTTTTTCTATATACCTGCCTACGTTTTTTTCTATATACCCGCCTGTACGGAGCTACGTTTTTTCTATATACCTGCCTGTACGGAGCTACATTTTTTCTATATACCTGCCTGTACGGAGCTACGTTTTTTCTATATACCTGCCTGTACGGAGCTACATTTTTTCTATAAACCTGCCTACGTTTTTCCATATACCTGCCTACGTTTTTCCATATACCTGCCTACGTTTTTTCTATATACCTGTCTACGTTTTTTCTATATACCTGCCTGTACGGAGCTACGTTTTTTCTATATACCTGCCTGCACGGAGCTACGTTTTTTCTATATACCTGCCTGTACGGAGCTACGTTTTTTCTATATACCTGCCTGTACGGAGCTACATTTTTTCTATAAACCTGCCTACGTTTTTCCATATACCTGCCTACGTTTTTCCATATACCTGCCTACGTTTTTTCTATATACCTGTCTACGTTTTTCCATATACCTGCCTACGTTTTTCCATATACCTGCCTACGTTTTTCCATATACCTGCCTACGTTTTTTCTATATACCTGTCTACGTTTTTTCTATATACCTGCCTGCACGGAGCTACGTTTTTTCTATATACCTGCCTGTACGGAGCTACGTTTTTTCTATATACCTGCCTGTACAGTTGCGGTTTCTATATTGAGTTGAGTGGCTTAGCCTGCTGTATCCAGTTATACCCGCACGACACCTCCTTGGTGCCCAGACAGTCTGCCTCTTTCTGCACATTGAGGAATTGGCACGGAATTAGTTTGGTCAGGAAATTTACCAAATCTGCCCTCTTCTGCTTGACGCAGAATTTTGTGCAGAATTGGCATGGAATTGGTGCGGACGCTTGAATGGGAAATCAGGAAGAGGATTAGGAAATGCTGGGGAGGAAGTTCAGCTAATTTTGGCAGGAAAATTCCATGTGTATTTAGCTTTAAACTCAAGAAAAATAAAGTCCCATTGACCTCAATGGGCTTCTACCCATGGATTCCACCAGAAGAATTAAAGGGGTACTCCGGTGGAAAACTTTTTTTTTTTCATCAACTGGTGCCAGAAAGTTAAACAGATCTGTAAATTAATTCTATTAAAAAATCTTAATCCTTCCAGTACTTATTAGCTGCCGAATACTACAGAGGAAATTATTTTCTTTTTGGAACACAGAGCTCTCTGCTGACATCACGAGCAGTAGGAGAAAATCCCCATAGAAAACATATGCTGCTCTGGACAGTTCCTAAAATGGACAGAGATGTCAGCAGAGAGCACTGTGGTCATGATGTCAGCAGAGAGCACTGTGTTCAAAAAAGAAAAAAATTCTAATGTAGTATTCAGCAGCTAATAAGTACTGGAAGGATTAAGATTTTTTAATAGAATTAATTTACAATTCTGGCACCAGTTGATTAAAAAAAAAAAACGTTTTCCACCGGAGTACCCCTTTAACATGCTCAATCTTCTGGTAGAAATTGATTCCACTTTGGAATTTCATCCGTGGAAATTCCTCTGTGTGAACAGAGCGGAGAAAAGACCATTAAAGTCAATGGAACTTTCATTCAAGGTGGAATTAAAGCAAAATACTGACGTAGAATTACGTAAGAAAATTTCTTGTCAATTCCTCAGTGTGAACATACCCTTCAATTCTGCTCTGTCCTTTAAACCATAGATCCAGGCTTTTGCTACCTCCATCTTAAAGGGGTACTCCACTGGAAAACATTTTTATTTAAATCAACTGGTGCCAGAAAGTTATACAGATTTGTAAATTACTTCTATTTAAAAATCTTAATCCTTCCAGTACTTATCAGCTGCTGTATGCTCCACAGGAAGTTCTTTTCTTTTTAAATTTATTTTCTGTCTGACCACAGTGCTCTCTGGACACCTCCGTCCATGTCAGGAACTGTCCAGAGCAGGAGAGGTTTGCTATGGGGGATTTGCTTCTACTTTAGACCGTTCTAAAAATGAACAGAGGTGTCAGCAGAGAGCACTGTGGTCAGACATAAAGGAAATTCAAAAAGAATAAAACTTCCTCTGTAGTATACAGTAGCTGATAAGTACTGGAAGGATTAAGATTTTTAAATCAAAGTAATTTACAAATCTGTTTTAACTTTCTGGCACCAGTTGATAAAAAAAAAAATGTTTTCCAGTGGAGTACCCCTTTAAACACATTTCTCAAATCCACCCTTTTCTCAACTTTATCTGCTAGTGCGTGTCCTCATCATCTTCTACATGGACTACTGCAACAACCTCCTTTGTTCCACCTGAGGGTATCTTCACACTAAGGAATTTCCAAGCGGAATCCGATGGAAGAATTCTGCTCTGAAGTTCTGTTGCAGCAGAGTCCCATTGCTTTCACTCTGCTGCACTGTGCACACGGCGGAACTGTTTCTGCCACGGAAATCCCGATTCCTCCGCCGAAGGAAATGATGTCAGTTCTTTCGTCAGAATACGCTTTGGAAATGCATTGTCGCCTATGGAGATGGCGCATTCCCGAGTGGTCATGTTGCTGGCAGAACCTGCAAATTTGCGGAAAGTCCACCCTTGTTTTCTAAGTGGACATTCTGCTAATTTTCCGCTGTGTGAATGAGGCCTCACACTCTTGTTCCCCTCCAATCCATCCTCAACTCTGCTTCCGGACTAACCCACCTCTCCCCTAGCTCCTCCTCTTCCTCTCCCCCTTGCTGAACCCTTCCCTGGCTACCCGGGGCCCGGGAATTCAGTTTACACTGTTATTTATGACTTAAAGGGGACAGTGTTCAGAACAAAATGTTCCGAACGCTGTTTTTGCTCTGCGGGGGTCGACTATGCCCCTGGTGATGTCATGGCCACACCCCTCAATGCAAGTCTATGGGAGGGGGCGTGACGAATGTCACGCCCCCTCCCATTGACTTGCATTGAGGGGGAGTGGCGTCACGAGACGACATCGCAAGGTACGTTGTTGACCCCCGCATTACAAAAACAGCGTTGGGAACATTTAGTTCTGAACACTGGCCAATGGAGTACCCCTTTTAAAAGGCTGTAGTCAACCTGTCCTCTGTATACAGCTCTGACCTGATCTCCACCCCTCTCACCCCTTGTCCGCTCCTCACACAACTGTCTACAAGGTTCCTCTTGAGCGCAACCCAAACTCTGGAACTCCCTACCCAGATAAATCCCCCTCTCACCCACCATCACAGCCTTCAAAATCAACTTGACAACCCAGAACAGCCCATAGCAGATTGGACCGCATCTTCAACGTGGCAGGTTCCCTTTAGTCATAACCGAGAAATACAATTAGATAAAATAGAGAAAACCGGGGTAGTTGTGGGCACTGGTGGCAGTCTGGGATTGACTGGTGATCGGCATGTTGGGGAATATTGATGGTAGGCACTTTGGGGGGCAAAGCGGTTACGGGACTTAGGGGCATCTGCGGCATGCACTTTGGGGATATCTTTGGCTGCCACTCTGGGGAGGACCTTTGGTTGGCTGTGAGGCTACACTTTGGGGATATCTTTGGCTGCCACTCTGGGGAGGACCTTTGGTTGGCTGTGAGGCTACACTTTGGGGATATCTTTGGCTGCCACTCTGGGGAGGACCTTTGGTTGGCTGTGAGGCTGCACTTTGGGGATATCTCTGGCTGCCACTCTGGGGAGGACCTTTGGTTGGCAGTCTGTGAGGCTGCCATTCATGGCTGGTACTCTGTGGTGAAGCTGTGGCTGGCATTCTACAAGGTATCTGTCTGAAGCTGACCTGCTAGGGTTTTTTTCTTATTTTTTGGCAGGGGGGGCATCTGTTGTTTGCACCATAGAAGGCATTTGAACCTCATAGTCTTGGGGGAATATGTGGCTTGGATTCTGTAGGGCACCTAGGCTGGCACACTGTGTGTTATCTGTGGCTGGCATTCTGCAGAATTTTTGGCTGCTACAGCTGTGGTTGGCATTCTAGAAGGTATATGCCTGTAATGTGAAATGTGGTTGCTTTTTTGTTTGTTTTTTGGAAGGGGTGGGGGGTGGGGTGAGGCATCTGTTGTTGGCATTCTAGTAGGCATGTGAACCTGGTTGTCTTGGGGGAATATGTGTCTGGCATTTTGGGTTGGACTGGGCAGACTGGGGGGGCATCCATGGCTGGTACTCTGTAGGATTTACGTTCTCTCGTTGATATCTGTGACTGTTATTTTGGTGATGCTCCTGTGGTTGGCATTCAAGAGGGCTTCTGTTGTCAGTAATCTAGAGGGCATCTAAAGATGGCATTCTGGGACATATGTGGCTGGCATTCTAGAAGGTATCTGCCTGTAATGTGAAATGTGGTTGTTGTTTATGTTTATTTTATCTTTTTTGGAGGGGGGGGGGTGAGGCATCTGTTGTTGGCATTCTAGTAGGCATTTGAACCTGGTAGTCTTGGGGGAATATGTGTCTGGCATGGATATGTAGCTGGGCAGACTGGGGGGGCATCCATGGCTGGTACTCACAGAACAAACTGTTCCAAATGCTGGGAGCCGGGAGCTTGTGACGTCATAGCCCCCCCCCCCCCATGATGTCACGCCCCCTCAATGAAGTCTATGGGCGGGGGCGTGACTGCTGTCACGCCCCCTCCCATAGACTTGCATTGAGGGGGCAGGGGGGGACGTCATGAGGGGGCGGGGCTATGACGTCACAAGCTCCCGGCTCCAGTATTGGGAACAGTTTGTTCGAAACGCTGAGCAGCGGAGTACCCCTTTAAGAGAACCCCATGTGGTTTTGCAGATACATTTTGACAATATTGTGCAATAAGGACACGTCTTGCTCACCGGCCATTCAGGACCATCAGATACTGGACTAATGGAGCGTTTGGTTTCAATGCCGCAATTACAGGAACATCTTATCTTCTCCTAAACTCAGTTATGGCTGCAGAGACATTCAGGACTCTTCGTATTGATTTTCATTGCATTAGGACGGAATGAGTTAATGTGTCAGGTCATAGTCTGGTGCCAGCGTTCAGGATATCTGACATTATCTGCTATATGGTGGGTACTTATAATAAGTGTCCCGGGCCAGGATCAGCCCTGACATGTGGGGAGAAGAGGCAGAACTAGGGATCCGGAGCAAGAGGAATTGTGCATATTAGGCTATGTTCCTACAGGTGGAAACACTGTAACAAATCTTCAGCCTTGTAAGCGGACTAGATCAGTTTGGGGTTTTTTTTGTTTCTAGATGTAAATGAACTTATATGTAAATAAATTCAGTGGTCTAGGGTCTAAATTTATCAAAAGGTCTGAATTTACTTAGGGTTTCAATTTATCTAAAGGTTCTGGTCTAGACACTGAATGTACTTTTTTTTTTAGGTATCTAGGGTCTGAATTTATCTAGAGGTCTCGTCTGGGCACTAAATTTACTTAGGGTCTGGGGTATAAATTTATTTAGGGGTCTGAATATATTTATAGGTCTGGGGTCTGAATCTATTTAGGTATCTAGGGTCTGAATTCATCTAGAGGTCTGATCTGGGCACTACATTTATTTAGGGGTCTGAATTTATTTAGGGGTCTGGGGTCTGAATTTATTTAGGGGTCTAGGGTCTGAATTTATTTAGGGGTCTGAATTTATTTAGGGGTCTGAATTTATTTAGGGGTCTGAATTTATTTAGGGGTCTGGGGTCTGAATTTATTTAGGGGTCTAGGGTCTGAATTTATTTAGGGGTCTAGGGTCTGAATTTATTTAGGGGTCTAGGGTCTGAATTTATTTAGGGGTCTATGGTCTGAATTTATATAGGGGTCTATAGTCTGAACTTATTTAGGGGTCTAGGGTCTGAATTTATTTAGGGGTCTGGGGTCTGAATTTATTTAGGGGTCTACGGTCTGAATTTATTTAGGTATCTAGGGTCTGAACTCATCTAGAGGTCTGATCTGGGCACTACATTTATTTAGGGGTCTGAATTTATTTAGGGGTCTGGGGTCTGAATTTATTTAGGGGTCTAGGGTCTGAATTTATTTAGGGGTCTAGGGTCTGAATGTATTTAGGGGTCTAGGGTATGAATTTAATTAGGGGTCTAGGGTCTGAATTTATTTAGGGGTCTATGGTCTGAATTTATTTAGGGGTCTATGGTCTGAATTTATTTAGGGGTCTATGGTCTGAATTTATTTAGGGGTCTATGGTCTGAATTTATTTAGGGGTCTAGGGTCTGAATTTATTTAGGGGTCTAGGGTGTGAATTTATTTAGGGGTCTAGGATCCGAATTTATTTAGGGGTGGATCAGCATCAAGTGTGGAAGATCAGGGGACTGGAGGGGGGCCAAATGGAAGTTGTGGGGGACCAAGGCTAGGTAAGTATAGGGATTTTTTCCTATTCTTTTCTGGGCCCCAGCAGGATAAAAAATTTTGAAAAACACCAGATAACCCATTTATAGCTTTTGACTCACAGCAAGAAAATGAGACCCGGATGGATTAAAGCCTGCCTGCCCTAATATTAACATATTGATATGGTCCTTATTAAACAACTGTGGTTAACCTTACCTCCTTCAAGTCCTGGACAAGGACATTGAGTCGCTCGTTCTCTCCTTGAACATTGGTGATCATGGTTCGGCTCTGCCTCATGTCGTTCTGCATTTCCAGTATTCTACCCAAGTAATACTCTTCCTTGGACGCCGACTCCTGCAGTAAAGTCTCCTCACGGGTCTCGCCATCTTCTGCAACTTTGCGGTGGACGGTAAAGGATTGTCCAAAGGCCTAAAAACAAAAACATACATGACGTTTCTGAAATCTGTTCCTAAAGGGAAAATGACCTATTTTATTAAATCAATTTTTCTACATTTTAAAATAGTTCTGAAATCTTGCAGTTTTGTTTCTCAAGGCTATGTTCACGCATTGTAAAATGAAAACACAAAAAAACACTGTAAAATTGGTATAAAAAGCGGCTGTTTTTTCATCCTTTACGGACGATTTTTCATTTAGATTTTACAGTCATTATAAAAAGAATTAAGAATTATGGAGGCCACTGAGCTTTTGGGAACTTTCAGTGCAGCAGAGATGTTTTTGTGCCCTCCTCCAGATCTGTACCTCCACCCAATCCTGTCTCTGATCTCTACAGGCAGTTCTTTCCACCTCATGGCTTGGTTTTTGCTCTGATATGCATTGTCAGCTGTGTGACCTTTTATAGGCAGGGCCGGGTCTACCTGGAGTTTTGTATTACAAAGCCTATAGAGATGTAGGAAGCTCAGAGACATGTCATCATCAGAGAGCCCACTGGGAACTGTGTTAGGGTATGTTCAGACTACGTATTTACGCGAGCGGAGATTCCATCTTACAGCCGCCGACGAAATACTTCAGCGGTAGGACCGCGCTGCACTGTGCCGTCACCACTGACGGCTATGCAGTGCTCGCGGATTCCATGCAAAGAATGAACATAACTTCCTGGCACCAGTTGATTTAAAAACATTTTAATTCCTTTAAAGGGATTATCTAGGAAAAAACTTTTTTTTTATATATCAACTGGCTCCAGAAAGGTAAACAGATTTGTAAATTACTTCTATAAAAAAAATCTTAATCCTTACAGTACTTATGAGCTTCTGAAGTTAAGGTTGTTATTTTCTGTCTAAGTCATCTCTGATGACACCTGTCTCGGGAAACGCCCAGTTTACAAGCAAATCCCCATAGCAAATCTCTTCTAAGCTGGGCGTTTCCCGAGACAGGTGTCATCAGAGAACACTTAGACAGAAAAGAACAACTTTAACTTCAGAAGCTCATAAGTACTGAAAGGATTAAGATTTTTTAATAGAAGTAATTTACAAATCTGTTTAACTTTCTGGAGCCAGTTGATATATATAAATAAAAAAAAAAGTTTTTTCCTGGAGTACCCCTTTAAGCTACACAAATCCTCACAGCAACTACATTTTTGGGGGAAAAATTGCTTTATTTGTAGCTACGGGGCTCTCTGTTTTTAAAATGCAACTCACATAGGGGTACAAGGGTGGTGGTACACAGTAACAAATCAACTGTAGTGTACAGATCAGCTTTTTTTTTCATCAGATGAACTACTAGTCATCAATATGTTATTCTTTTTATCCAGTTATGTGTCCATTGGGTCAGTATGCCTCTGGTCACTGTGACTCTACAGGTCTGATCAATTGTTTACTTCTAGTTAAACATTAACCTGAAGAATAGAGATGAGCGAACTTACAGTAAATTCGATTCGTCACGAACTTCTCGGCTCGGCAGTTGATGACTTATCCTGCGTAAATTAGTTCGGCTTTCCGGTGCTCCGGTGGGCTGGAAAAGGTGGATACAGTCCTAGGAAAGAGTCTCCTAGGACTGTATCCACCTTTTCCAGCCCACGGGAGCACCTGAAAGCTGAACTAATTTATGCAGGAAAAGTCATCAACTGCCGAGCCGAGAAGTTCGTGACGAATCGAATTTACTGTAAGTTCGCTCATCTCTACTGAAGAATCCCAAAAAATCATCACATCACAGGGGTGTGGAAATTTTTATTAAAAAAACTACTTGTCCACGGGACTAAAATGGAGCAAAATCTACTTGTCCCTCATGACGATCCACTTGTCCGGGCCAATTTTCACTTTTACGTTCAAATTTTTTCCTCCTCGCCCTATGATGGCCATAACTACCTACTAGAGTGACCCCTCGACCTACGATGGCCCCGACATACAATAATTTCAACATGCGATGGCCTCTCAGAGGCAGCATCAACATACGATGCTTTTGGATGTCGGGGCCATCGCATAAACGGCTATCCGGCAGCGCAGACTGCTTCAGCTGCCACCGGATAGCCGTTTACGGTGCCCCGTGCCCTTTGCTGACGATCACTTACCTGTCCTCGGGGCTCCGGTGCGTCCTCTTCGGGATCCTCTGCATCGTCGTCGCTCTCCATCGTCGCCATAACGTCGCGCACACGCCGTCCCGTCATCCAATTGGAGCGGCGCGCGGAGCGACGTGATGGCGGCGACGGAGAGCACGGATGCCGGGGAAGAAGAGGCCTTACCGGAGCGTCGGAGACATGGCGACAGCGATGGAAGATGACATCCCGGGCAGCGGTGACGAGCGGTGACGGGTCCGGAGCGGTGACAGTCCAGAGACAGTCCGGAGCGGGGACAGGTGAGTACAACTTCCTCTAACAGTGGCCTACAACCTGGGGACCTCCAGATGTTGCAAAACTACAACACCCAGCATGCCCGGACAGCCAACGGCTGTCCGGGCATGCTGGGTGTTGTAGTTTTGCAACATCTGGAGGTCCGCAGGTTGTAGACCACTGTCCTATACTTTACATTGCACGGATCCCTCAACATGCGATGGAATCAACAAACGATGGTCCGTTTGGAACGGATTACCATCGTATGTTGAGGGACGACTGTATAATGATACCTTTTAATTTTTCAATAACATATTCTCTGAACCAAAAAATAGGTGAAGCGAAATTGAAATAGTAATAGATAATTTTGCAGATT
This sequence comes from Hyla sarda, assembly GCF_029499605.1. Lineage (NCBI taxonomy): Eukaryota > Metazoa > Chordata > Amphibia > Anura > Hylidae > Hyla > Hyla sarda. The sequence continues at coordinate 406,520,542 of NC_079192.1, forward strand.
TGGTGGTTTTCTCTTCTACGCCATTTACCTTGTGGTTGAGATAACTTTTTGTTTTGATACTTTAGGCCGCCTGATTACAGTAATACCAGATTTGTATAGTTTACGTCATGTTTTACCAATTTAAAAAAAATTCTGAACTTTTTCAAATTTTTTCAATTGCCATTTTTTGACCCCTGTAGCTTTTTTTTTTTTTTCCCGCATACCAGGTTGTATGAGGGCAAATTTTTTGCACCATAATCAGTTTTTTGTATCGGTACCATTTTGGTATTGATCTGACTTTTTTAATTGCTTTTTAACTTTTTTTTTCTGGAATAATATAAAAATAGCAATTTTGTGGTTTGGTATTTTTTATTTTTTTTACATTTACCGTACGGGATACATAATGTTATATTTTAATAGGTCGTACAATTACGCACGCAGCGATACTAAATATGTTTATTTTTATCATGTTTACATGATTTTTTTTTTTACATAGGAATAGGGGGTGATTTGAACTTTTAACATGGAAGGGGTTAATGTGTGTCTTTTAAGCTTTTATTGAAAGTTTATTTTTTTATTTTTTTTACACTTTATTAGACTTTTAGGAGGAATCATTAGATTCCTCATACAGATCAATAGAATTCTATTGAACTCCATTGCTCTGTGATCCATTGATAGAGCCTAGTCCAGCCAGGATCTATCAATGACAGAGCCACGGGACAGCAGGGAACAGAGGTAAGCACTCCGGCTACCTCTATAGTGGATCTCCCCCTCGCGATCGCGCTGCAAGGGGGGGGCAATCCACCCCACTAGCCCACCAGGAAGCATTCACATGTCCTTTTAGATGCCTTTGCTTTGACAGCGGCGATCAAAAGGGTTAATAGTCGCCGCATGCTGGCTATTAGCAGCGGCCCCTGGCTACTGAAAACAGCCGGGGGCTGCAGAGTACGGAGCGGGCAAGAGTCGGGAACCGCTCCATACAGACTGCTGAGTGTCGCATGCTGGCTATTAGCGGCGGTGTGAGGTGGAATCTTGCGCCCCGTGCAGAATTGCGTCCGCTCCTCCCCTCAGCTCTCCGAAGCTTAGAGCTGTGCGGAGCGAAGTCAGAGGATGCAGGTCTGCACGGGGAGAAAGAAGCCACGCCCCCCTCATCGCCCCCCCCTTCTCAGGATGCGAGTTTCCACAGCCAGGGGCTGCAAAGTATGTAGCGGGCAGGAGTCCGGAGCCTGCTCCATACAGACCGCTGAGTGCCGCCGAGCTTGTCAGGTAAGGCCCTGCTTGCCCGAAGCCGGGTTAAGGGTCTGAAAAATTCACCTGCCCGGCACACCGGAACTGCATGTCCCGGGCGTCAGGAGATAGGAATTCCACATCCCTGCATCACCATTTCAAGGTTTTTTCATTCTCCATTTTAATAAACAGCTATAAAGGGCATATATGATTTGGTTTGGGAGCATAGTCTAGGGTATGATGTCCATGTGTGAGTCTGGTCTGGAAATCCGTTACTTCTATGGGAGTCTGCTCTGGGGTCTGATATTCATAAAGGTGTCTGGTTTTCTGGTTTCCAATATTGGCCTGAGAGTTTGGTTTAGAGTCTAATATTTTCATAAGTGTGTGGTCTAGAGTCTGATATTTCTATGTGAGTTTGGTCTGGGGTCTGATATTCATAAATATTATATTTATATAATATAATATTAAATATAATATTTATATAAGTGTGTGGCCTAGAGTCTTATATTTATAAGTGTGTGGTCTATAGTCTGATATTTCCATGGGAGTCTGGTCTGGGGTCAAATATTCATATATGAGTCTTGTTTTCTGGTTTCCAATATTGGCATGGGAGTCTGGTCTTGGGTCTGATACTTATAAACGTATGTGGTCAAAATTCTATGGGTATCTGGTCTGGGGTCTGTTATTTATATGGGAGTCTGCTCTGGGGTCTGATATTCATATAGAAGTCTTGGGATGTTTTTTCTATGGGAGTCTGGTCTGGGGGATGTTATTTCATCCTTTACGGACAATTTTTAATTTTGATTTTACAGTCATTCTAAAAAGAATTAAGAATAATGAGATTTTGGGAACTTTCAGTGCAGCAGAGATGTTTTTGTGCCCTCCTCCAGATCTGTACCTCCACCCAATCCTGTCTCTGATCTCTACAGGCAGTTCTTTCCACCTCATGGCTTGGTTTTTCCTCTGATATGCATTGTCAGCTGTGTGACCTTTTATAGGCAGGGCTGGGTCTACCTGGAGTTTTGTATTACAAAGCCTATAGAGATGTAGGAAGCTCAGAGACATGTCATCATCAGAGAGCCCACTGGGAACTGTGTTAGGGTCTGTTCAGACTACGTATTTACGTGAGCGGAGATTCCATCTTGCGGCCGCCGAAGAAAACTGCGCGGCACTGTGCCGTCACCATTGATGGGTATGCAGTTCCCGCAGACTTCCGTCCAAAGAATGAATATGTTCTTTCTTTGCACGGATCAAACTTAGCGGCGGAATTCTGCGCTAATTACGTAGTGTGCACATACCCTTAGGAACCATTCACACTATGGAAGCTCCATTGGCGCTAGGAGCACAAGGGCATGCGATGACATTATTGAGAACGGTTGAAGAATTTAGCTATTTCGTGTGAACTAATTTATTCTCACAATCTCCGAACCAAAAGACAGCAGCAGACCACACTCCTCTTTACTTCCGAGCACCGCTGCACGTGATGTGATGATGACGCCTACCACCAGGACATCATGTAGGAACACTCTTAAATAAAATGCCGCCATATTGCCCTGTCATTATTTATCATAGTCTAAGTGAACGGATACGCAGGAGAAGGCGCGGCGAGCTGGGATGTAGTTGTGGACAGATCCTGCAGATATGTTTTGGCACAGGCAGCGACAAGCACTTCGGTATGCATTGCTTACACTCCATAGGACATCAGACCATCCTAGCGAAGAGCGATTGACTGATATGGAAATGAATGCTAATGTATCCAGACAGGAGGCTGCAACAAAGTCTAGGAAGCCCGAGAGGGCTGCGCAGGTTCTGAAGAGCCCCACTCTCCAATACTTTCCTCCAGGGCCGTTTGAAGGAATTTGGGGGCCCCAAGCAAAATAGACATGGAGCCCCCCCTCCCCACCTTACGCACGCAAAGCCTACAGGGATCACAGCATAGCCATACGGTTTAAGTTCACCCACACTTTATATAAATAAACCCCCCCCCCCAGTAGGCAGGTACTTTCCCCAGATTAACCCCCTCCCCCCAGTAGGCAGGTAGTACCCCCAGATTAACCCACTCCCCTCAGAAGGCAGGTAGTAGCCCCAGATTAACCCCCTCCCCCCAGTAGGCAGGTAGTACCCCCAGATTAACCCCCTCCCCCAGTAGGCAGGTAGTACCCCCAGATTAACCCCCTCCCCCCAGTAGGCAGGTAGTACCCTCAGATTAACCCCTTACCCCCCCCCCCAGTAGGCAGGTAGTAGCCCCAGATTAACCCCCTCCCCCCAGTAGGCAGGTAGTATCCCCAGATTAACCCCCTCCCCCCAGTAGGTAGGTAGTATCCCCAGATTAACCCCCTCCCCCCAGTAGGCAGGTAGTATCCCCAGATTAACCCCCTCCCCCCAGTAGGCAGGTAGTATCCCCAGATTAACACCCTCCCCCCGGTAGGTAGGTAGTATCCCCAGATTAACCCCCTCCCCCCCAGTAGGCAGGTAGTATCCCCAGATTAACACCCTCCCCCCAGTAAGAAGGTAGCACCCCTAGATTAGACTCTCCCGGTTGGTACCTCTGCAGTTGCCGGGAATTCAGGGCAGACCCTTCCCCAGATAAGGGCTTGCACAGCTACACGCGGTAATGATGTTTGCTCACGTCACGCGCTCAGAATACCTAGGGCTGGCATCAGGACGTAGTAATGCCGGCCCTTGAATTCTGGGAGCGTGACATGAGCAAACATCAATACGAGGCCGACGCACGTAGCTGTACTTAACTGGGGGCGGGGACGTGCTGAGTGAGGCAACTATAGGTGAGCCGGGCACAAAAATAGGAGCCGTAGGTTGAGCGGCTTTAGTCTCTGCCTCCCGCTCCAGGCTCTTGCACTGCTGGCTCGGACGGCTGACAGGGCCGAACCGTAGGGGCAGTAGGACGGCTCGGGGCCCCAAGCAATTGCTTGGTTTGTCTGTCCTTTAGCGACGGGCCTGCTTTCCTCTATTCCTTTATTGCTTGCAGGGAGACTGTAGCCATAATGGGGATAATGTAGCTAATATGGGGACACTCTGGCTGTTATGGTTATACTGTAACAGTTATGGGGAAACTGCAGCTATGCACACTGATATTCTCGAGTAGGGGGCAATATTGTATGTAGGCTGGTGTGTGGGTACTGTGTGCCAGGGTAGCTTGTTAGTCCCAGTCTCTCCCTGATGTGTCCTGGATATACAGACACCTAGATGGGTGGTACTATTATATGATTCACACTCTTATATAGCTGGTACTGTTATACGGACAGTACTCTTATATGGACACTTGGCTAGTACTGTGGTTAAAGGGGTACTCCACTGCTCGGCGTTTTTAACAAACTGTTCCGAATGCTGGAGCCAGCGCGGGACCTGGTGAGGTCATAGCCCTGCCCCCTAATGACGTCACGCCCCACCCCCTCAATGCAAGTCTATAGGAGGGGCCGTCACTCCCCCTCCCATAGACTTGCATTGAGGGGGCGCCACGCCCCCTCCCGTAGACTTGCATTGAAGGGCGTCACGTCCCCTCCCATTGACTTGCATTGAGGGTGCGGGGCGTGATGTCATGAGGAAGTGGGGCTATGACGTCCCGAGCTCCCGGCGCCGGCTCCAGCGAATGGAACAGTTTGTTCCAAACGCTGAGCAGCGGAGTACCCCTTTAAGGAGCGGCTCTGGTTAGGCCGCGAATGTGAGTGACTGCGGCTGTCCAAATAAGTATATGCTGAGTGTCGACACGAGAAATGAATACCAGACAAAAGTTTGGTACAAATCTCCTTCTCAGCAGAGGAGTTCTGCTTTATTCAAGGAAGATAATTGGTATATGTGGTTATCAAAATGGGAGGTTATCATCGTGTTATATTTTGATTGGTTAATTAGGTATGAGCATTTATTAATCATCGTCATGTTTTTCTGCAGCACTTGATTAGCATTAGCAAGTACCGTATTTTTCGCCGTATAAGACGCACTTTTTCTTCCCCAAAACTGGGGGGAAAAAGTCGGTGCGTCTTATACGGCGAAGACACCCCTATCGCGGCGGTCCCTGCGGCCATCAACGGCCGGGACCCGCGGCTAATACAGGACACCACCGATCACGGTGATGCCCTGTATTAACCCTTCAGACGTGGCGATCAAAGCTGACCGCCGCGTCTGAAGGGAAAGTGACACTAACCCGGCTGTTCAGTCGGGCTGTTCGGGACTGCCACGATTTCACCGCGGCGGTCCCGAACAGCCCGACAGAATAGCCGGGTTAGTGCTTACAGGACACCGGGAGGGACCTTACCTGCCTCCTCGGTGTCTTCTCTGTTCAGGGATCCCCTGTATGGCCGGCGCTCTTCTTCCTCGTCATCACGTCGTTGCGTACGTGCGTCGACGTGATGACGGCGACGGAGAGCGAGGATACCCAGCCGGCAGCAGAGACGTTCCGGAGCGACAGGGACACGGCGACAGCGATGGAGCGACATCCAGGGCAGCGGTGACGGGTTTGGAGCGGCGGGGACACGTGAGTATTACCTCCTATGCAGTGGTCTTCAACCTGCGGACCTCCAGATGTTGCAAAACTACAACTCCCAGCATGCCCGGACAGCCGTTGGCTGTCCGGGCATGCTGGGAGTTGTAGTTTTGCAACATCTGGAGGTCCGCAGGTTGAAGACCACTATTGGGTTCAAAATCTTAAATTTTTTAGATTTTGCACCTAAAAATAGGGTGTGTCTTATACGCCGGTGCGTCCTATAGGGCGAAAAATACGGTATATGTATTTTAAATATATTGATCAGCAAGCAAAATTATAATAGTCATCCTTAAAGGGTACCTTTCATCAAAAAAACTTTTGATATATTATAGATTAATGTATGCAGAATAACTTTCCAATAGCATGTTATAAAAAATGATGCTTCTTTCTATTTAATTTTCAACTTTGAAAAAATGACCACTAGGGGTCTCCCTACCAGTCCTGGCAGCAAGCCCTTTTTTAAATTTTTTTTTATAGATTTCAGACTCATGCTGGAGTCCTAAATCTCAGACTGCAGCCGGGACACAGACAAGCTCAGCACTGCTCCCAGGGAGCAGTGCTGAGCTTGTCTGTGTCCCGGCTGCAGTCTGAGATTTAGGACTCCAGCATGAGTCTGAAATCTATAAAAAGAGGACTTGTAGGGAGACCACTTGTGGTCATTTTTTCAAAGTGGAAAATTTAATAGAAAGAAGCATATTTTTTTTAATAACATGCTATTGGAAAGTTATTCTGCATACATTAATCTATAATATATTTAAAAAAAAATTGATGAAAGGTACCCTTTAAGACTGTTATAAGAATAATACTATAACACCACTATAATTATATATATCTTAAACTATTATACAGACACTTATACGCCTTTTTGTGTTATACAGACAATTATGTGACTGGAAGGAGATTTTTTTCATCGCCAATATAGGTGATACTATGAAGTTTTTATTTAAAGGGGTACTCCACTTCAGATAAATTCTTCCCCTATCCACAAGTGTCTGATCGCAGGGGGGGCCCAACCTCTGTGACAAAGTTATACAGATTTGTAAATTGCTTCTATTTAAAAATCTTTATATACAGTATCAGCTGCTGTATGCACCACAGGAAGTTGCGTAGTTCTTTCCAGTCTGACCACAGTGCTCTCTGCTGACATCTCTGTTCATGTCAGGAACTGTCCAGAGCAGGAGAGGTTTGTTATGGGATTTTGGTTCTATTCTGGACAGTTCCGGACATGGACAAAGGCATCAGCAGAGAGCACTGTGGTCAGACTGGAAAGAACTACACAGGTTCCTATGGAGCATGCAGCAGCTGATAAGTACTGGAAGGATTAAGATTATTAAATCATAGTCATTTATAAATCTGTTTAACTTTCTGGCACCAGTTGATTTAAAAACATTTTTATTCCACTGGAGTACCCCTTTAAGCTACACAAATACTCGCAGCAACTAACATTTTTGGAATAAAAATAGCTTTATTTGTAGCTAAGGGGCTCTCTGTTTAAAATGCAACTCACATAGGAGTACAAGGGTGGTGGTACACAGTAACAAATCAACTGTAGTGTACAGATCAGCTTTTTTTTCATCAGATGAACTACTAGTCATCAATATGTTATTCTTTTTATCCAGTTATGTGTCCATTGGGTCAGTATGCCTCTGGTCACTGTGACTCTACAGGTCTGATCAATTGTTTACTTCTAGTTAAACATTAACCTGAAGAATCCTAAAAATCATCACATCACCATTTCAAGGTTTTTTCATTCTCCATTTTAATAAACAGCTATAAAGGGCATATATGATTTGGTTTGGGAGCATAGTCTAGGGTATGATGTCCATGTGTGAGTCTGGTCTGGGAATCCGTTACTTCTATGGGAGTCTGCTCTGGGGTCTGATATTCATAAAGGTGTCTGGTTTTCTGGTTTACAATATTGGCCTGAGAGTTTGGTTTAGAGTCTAATATTTCTATAAGTGTGTGGTCTAGAGTCTGATATTTATAAGTGTGTGGTCTAGAGTCTGATATTTCTATGGAAGTTTGGTCTGGGGTCTGATATTCATAAATATGTCTGGTTTTCTGGTTTCCGATATTGGCCTAGAGTCTTATATTTATAACTGTGTGGTCTATAGTCTGATATTTCTATGGAAGTCTGGTCTGGGGTTTAATATTCATATATGAGTCTTGTTTTCTGGTTTCCGATATTGGCATGGGAGTCTGGTCAAAATTCTATGGGTATCTGGTCTGGGGTCTGTTATTTATATGGGAGTCTGCTCTGGGGTCTGATATTCATATAGAAGTCTAGGGATGTTATTTCTATGGGAGTCTGGTCTGGGGGATGTTATTTCTATGGGGGTGATGGCTCCGGGCCTAATATTTCTATGGGTATCTGGTTTGGGGGTCTGTTATTTCTATGGGCATCGGGGGATCTGGTCTGGAGTCCAAAATTCATATGGGAATTTTGTTTTCTGATTTCAGAAAGTTGCATGGGAGTCTGGTCTAGGATATAGGTGAGTGGTCTAGGTTGTGATATTTATAAGGGAGCCTGGTCAGAAGTCTGATAATTATACAGTAGTCGGGTCTAGGGTCTGATAATCATACGGTAGTCTGGTGTGGGGTCTGATATTTATATGGGAGTCTGGTCTGGGGTCTGATACTTCACTAGAAGTCTGGGTTGGGATCTGTTCTTTCTATGGAGTCTAGTCTGGGGTCTGAAATGTATATGAGTGTCTGGTCTGGGGTCTGATATTTTATGGATGTTTAGTCTGGGCTGTGATTTTGTTATAGGTGTCTGGTCTAGGTCTGATGTTTTTATATGCATGCCTGGTCTAGTTCTGATCTTTCTATATGGGAATCTGGTCTTGGGTCTGACATTTATCTGAAATTTATATGGGACTCTGGTCTGGGGTCTGATTGCTTTATATGGGACTATGATCTGGGGTCTGATATTTACGGTATATGGAATTTGGATCTTGGGTTTAGTCAGTAAAGTGGGTTTAAATATATTTAGGAATGCCCTTAAATATAATCCACACCCTCCAAAAAGAACACTGTGATTTCGATATGCAATGCGATATAATAAACAAATAGTGAAATCCCCCCATTTCATGTCCAATCTCCCCCATTTCACATACAGTCATGGCTGTAAATGTTGGCACCCCTGAAATGTTTCAGGAAAATGAAGTATTTCTCACAGAAAAGGATTGCAGTAACACGTTTTGCTATACACATGTTTATTCCCTTTGTGTGCATTGGAACTAAACCAAAAAAGGGAGAAAAAAAGCAAATTGGACGTAATGTCACCAAACTCTACAAATGGGCTGGACAAAATTATTGTCACCCTTTCAAAATTGTGGAAAAATAAGATTGTTTCAAGCATGTGCTGCTCCTTTAAACTCTTCTGGGGCAAGTAACAGGTGTGGGCAATATAAAAATCATACCTGAAAGCAGATAAAAAGGAGAGAAGTTCACTTAGTCTTTGTATTGTGTGTCTGTGTGTGCTACACTAAGCATGGACAACTGAAAGAGGAGAAGAGAACTGTCTGAGGACTTGAGAACCACAATTGTGAAAAAATATCAACAATCTCAAGGTTACAAGTCCTTCTCCAGAGATCTAGATTTGCCTTTGTCCACAGTGCGCAACAGTATCAAGAAGTTTGCAACTCATGGCACTGTAGCTAATCTCTTTGGTCGTGGACGGAAGAAAAAAATTGATGAAAGGTGTCAACACTGGATAGTCCGGATGGTGGATAAGCAGCCCCAAACAAGTTCCAAAGATATTCAAGCTGTCCTGCAGGCTCAGGGAACATCAGTGTCAGCACAAACTATCCATCGATATTTAAATGAAATGAAACGCTATGGCAGGAGACCCAGGAGGACCCCACTGCTGACACAGATACCTAAAAAAGCAAGACTACATTTTGCCAAAAATGAACTTGAGTAAGCCAAAATCTTTCTGGGACAACGTCTTGTGGATAGATGAGACCAAGATAGAACTTTTTGGTAGAACACAGTACCTACAGTGAAATATGGTGGAGATTCAATGATGTTTTGGGGTTGTTTTGCTGCCTCTGGCACTGGGGGCCTTGAATGTGTGCAGGGCATCATGAAATCTGAGGATTACCAATGGATATTGGGTCGCACTGTACAGCCCAGTGTCAGAAAGCTGGGTTTGCGTCCAAGATCTTGGGTCTTCCAGCAGGACAATGACCCCAAACATACGTCAAAAAGCCCCCAGAAATGGATGGCAACAAAGCGCTGGAGAGTTCTGAATTGGCAGCAATGAGTCCAGATCTAAATGCCATTGAACACCTGTGGAGAGATCTTAAAATTTCTGTTGGGAAAAGGCGCCTTCCAACAAGAGACCTGGAGCAGTATGCAAAGAAAGAGTGGTCCAACATTCCGGCTGAGAGGTGTAAGAAGCTTATTGATGGTTATAGGAAGCCACTGATTTCAGTAATTTTTTCCAAAGAGTGTGCACCCAAATATTAAGTTAAGGGTGCCAATCATTTTGTTCAGCCAAGTTTTGGAGTTTGGTGACATAATGTCCAATTTTCTTTTTTTCCTCCCTTTTTTGGTTTACTTCCAATACACACAAAGGGAATAAACATTTGTATAGCAAAACATGTGTTACTGCAATCCTTTTCTGTGAGAAATACCGTATTTATCGGGGTATACCACGCACCGGCCTATAACACGCACCCTCATTTTACCAAGGATATTTGGGTACAAAAAGTTTTTTAACCAAATATCCATGGTCAAATGAGGGTGCGTGTGTGTGCGCGTGTAGACCCCGATACACCCCCAGGAAAGGCAGGGGGAGAGAGGCCGTAGCTGCCCGCTTCTCTGCCCCTGCCTTTCCTGGGGTCTAGAGCCCTGCTGCCGGCCCTTCTCTCCCCCTGGCTATCTGCGCCGCTGCCTGTTCTCTCCCCCTGACTATCGGTGCCGACAGCCAGGGGGAGAGAAGGGGCAGCGGCACCCATTGCCGGCACCGCTGCCCCGTTGCCTCCCCCATCCCCGGTTGCATAATTATCTGTTGCCGGGGTCGGGTCCACGCTGCTTCAGGCCTCTGGTGTGCATCACCTGCGTCGTTGCTATGCACTGCACGGCGCACTGACGTCATGCCCCGCGCCGTGCAGCGCATAGCAACGACGCAGGGGACGCACACCGGAGGCCTGCAGCAGCGCGGACCTGACCCCGGCAACAGGTAATTATGCAACCGGGAATGGGGGAAGGCAACGGGGCAGCGGCGCCGGCAATGGGTGCCGCTGCCCCTTCTCTCCCCCTGGCTATCGGCGCCAGCAATGGGGCGCCGGCACCGATAGTCAGGGGGAGAGAACGGGCAGTGGCTCCGATAGCCAGGGGGAGAGAAGGGCCGGCAGCAGGGCTCTAGACCCCAGGGCAGGCAGGGGCAGAGAAGCCGGCAGCGCTGGCTGTCTCTGCACCTGCAAAGCCGCTGCAGTTCATTGATTTAAAGCGCCCACTTTAAATCATTGAACTGCAGCGGCTTATCAGCGTATAACATGCACATAGACTTTAGGCTAAAAAATTTTGCCTAAAAAGTGCGTGTTATACGCCGATAAATACGGTACTTCATTTTCTAGAAAAATTTCAGGGGTGCCAACATTTACGCCCATGACTGTATATCCACCCATTTCATGTCCACCGCCCCATTTCCCATCTCCCATTTAATTTATATCCAGGGGTCACATTCTTCCCCCCCCCCCCCCCCCCCATGTCACATCCCAAAGCCTGTCCGGGCATGCTGGGAGTTTGGAAGTTGTAGTTTTGCAACAGCTGGAAGCACCCTGGTTGGGAAACACTGACTTTTAAGTATTTTAATTTGTTTTTACCTGCTCTGACCGGCCCCTGCCTGCAGTTGCACACAGGAGCCGGCCCGAGCAGATAGTCGCAAGTTTTCCCGGGGGCCGTATCGCGATATAGCAATTCGCAAAAATCGCAGTTTGATTGCTTTTGCAATATGAACCGTATGAACCCTCCCTCCAATTCCATAGTCTTCATTAGGTGTATCTAGTTTTACAGAAAATGTTTAATGACATAGCAGGCTGGAATCATTATTAGTCCTATACTATTATATGGACTTATATATAGTTGGTAATATTGCGTAGGAACTGTAAGACATATACAGTTTTCTCCCCCAGGGGGCAGCATCCAAATCAACTAGATGTGGAACTTCTTTGGTTAACCTGCCAGCTCTACCAGCCAAAAGATGAAATAAGCTTAAAGGGGTACTCCGGTGGAAAAAAAAATTTTTTAAATCAACTGGTGCCAGAAAGTTAAACAGATTTGAAAATTACTTCTATTAAAAAATCTTAAGCCTTACAGTACTTATCAGCTGTTGTATGATCCACAGGAAGTTCTTTTCTTTTTGAATTTCCTTTCTGTCTGACGACAGTACTCTCTGCTGACACCTCTGTCCATGTCGGGAACTGTCCAGAGCAGGATAGGTTTGCTATGGGGATTTTCTCCTACTCTAGACAGTACCTAAAATGGACAGGGTGCCCCGCGTGACATCACATGGGGGCGGAGTCGTGATGTCACGATCTTCCGTTCCTGTGGTCGGGAGCCAGACCCTACAGCGCTTCCGGAGCAGTAACAGGTGGGTGCCGCATGCTATATTGTGGGGGTCCCCAGCGGCGGGACCCCCGCGTTCAGACATCTTATCCCCTATATTTTGGATAGGGGATAAGATGTCTAGGGGTGGAGTACCCCTTTCAGGGCCCGGGGTTTTTCCGTTTTTGCACTTTCGTATTTTTCCTCCTTACCTTTAGAAAATCACAATTATTTCAATTTTGCACCTAAAAATCCATATGATGGCTTATTGTTTGCGCCACCAATTCTACTTTGCAGTGACATCAGTCATTTTACCCAAAAATCTACGGCAAAACAAAAAAATCATTGTGCGACAAAATTGAAGAAAAAACGCCATTTTGTAACTTTTGGGGGCTTCCGTTTCTACCCATTACATTTTTTTGGTACAAATGACACCTTTTCTTTATTCTGTAGGTCCATACGGTTAAAATGATCCCCTACTTATATAGGTTTGATTTTGTCGTACTTCTGGAAAAAATCATAACTACATGCTGAAAAATTTATACATTTAAAATACTCATCTTCTAACCCCTATAACTTTTTTATTTTTCCGCATATGGGGCAGTATTATGGCTCTTTTTTTTTGTGCCGTGATCGGAAGATTTTAGCAGTACCATTCTTGTATTGATTGGACTTTTTGTTAGTTTTTTATTCATTTTTCCATGATATAAAAAGTTACCAACAATAAGCTATTTTGGACTTTTACATTTTTTTTGCGCGTATGCCATTGACCGTGCGGTTTCATTAACTACATTTTTTTTTATAATTCGGACATTTCCGTACCCAGCGATACCACATATGTTTATTTTTATTTACACAGTTTTTTTTTTTTTTTTTTATGGGAAAAGGGGATGATTCAAACTTTTATTAGGGAAGGGGTTAAATGATCTTTAATAACTTTTTTTTCCACTTTTTAGCAATGTTATAGCTCCCATAGGGGACTATAACACTGCACACACTGATCTTTTACATTAATCATTGTTATCCCCTAGGATAACATTGATCAATGATTCTGCCACTTGACTGCTCATCCCTGGATCTCAGGCACAGAGCAGTCATTCGGCAATCGGACATGAAGGAGGAAGGTAGGGACCCTCCTTGTGTTCTCCAGCTGTTCGGAACGCTGCGATTTTACTGCGAACAGCCCATTGCCAGGAGTAGTTTAATTTCACTTTAGACGCGTCGATCAACTTTGAACACCGTGTGTAAAGGGTTAATAGCACGTGGCACCGTGATTAGTGCCGCGTGCTATTAGCCACGGGTCCCAGCCGTTGTTATAGGCCGGGCCCGAACCGCTATGACGCAGGGCCACAGCGTTATAGAAAGGGAGTGGACTCAGAGCGTACAGGTACACCCTGCGTCCTTAAGAGGTTAAGGTCTCTGAAGTCACTGGTCACCTCTGTGGGCCTGACTACACTGTATAGACGGTACCATCTGTCACTCAGTTAAGTTACTGTTGTCTGTAACTTGGCGTTAGAGTCATTATTGCCCCCGTACCCAGCCCAGGATCCAGCGGTATACCTTCGGGTAGTATTGAGGAGAAACCATGCCCTGGCGTCACGAATGCAAGGGGTTAATGCCCTCTGTCCCTAGGGTAATTACATCTGCCCTGCATCACATCCTTTACCACAAATGTATATGGCAAGGTAGGTAAAATAGATAGCCGACACATGGGCTGCTGGGCCTGAAAACCCACAGCATAGTTACCAACATTTTGAATGCCCAAAATTGGACATTTTACCCATTCCCATGAGACTGCCAAGTAATGCCCCCCAAAACAACCAGGGACACCTATCATATACCCACTTTTAGGCAACGTCTGCATAAACCCAGTATCCAGAGCCAGAGACTGTCCTGACCGAATCTGCGCCCTGCGCCAAACCCTTTCCCTCTGTCTAGCTGCTCATATGTCATGGTCACTATTGAATGCAGTATCTAAGGGGTTAAACAGCCAGGGTCATAGTTCACTCCAATCCCAGTCAATGTGGCAAGAACACCCTATGCAGACAACACTAGAAAAGATCCTGATCCCAGCTCCTTTCACCTCATATAGCCGGTACCTCGGACTGCCCCAACACAGCTCCAACCATGACTTTATGTTGTGGTTCGACAAGGGGTTAAAAAAATGTAACCAGATTTATTTAAGCAAAAATGAATCAAGAGTTACAAAGACTTCAGCAATAGTATGAGAGGGTAAATAAGGAAGAAGGGGAATGTGAAGGTCTCAGGGAGTATATGGGGGAGAGTAGGATGTGTATGTCAGGAAGGAGCGAGGGAACGCAGCTGTTACCGGCCCAGCCGCAACCTCACCACACCAACAATAGGTCCTTCTTATACAACACAGGGAAGGGGGATATAAGGCGAGCTCCTGTGCTCTGGTGGGCCCCAAAGGCCCCATATATGGCACATGGTAGATAGGGCCCTGGTGCAGGTTTTGCATTGGAGCCCAGGAACGTCTCAAACCATTTGTAACATAAGCAACTTATGTCATCACATCCTAATAATGTTATGAATAGGAACCTGTCAGGGACTAAATATGGTCACCTAGCAACATGGTAATGTCTCGTGGTATAGGAGGAATATATAGAAATCCTATTTTGTAACTAGAGCCTGTACTTTCCATACTAGTCAGCAAGACCTGTCAAGGGTGACCCTCAGCTGTCCTTCTACAGTTACCTCACGCACAGGCTGATATCCCATCTAATGGTTAGTAGATAGCATTCAAGGGTTTGTCAATGTGCAGAATTTTATCATTATAATTAGTATTATTAATAATTATTATTACAATTAATTATATATAAATTTTAATAATTAATTACATTTTATAATTATTAATAATTATATTATTAATAATAATTATTTTAATTAATTATATATACATTTTAACCATTTTAGATCCCACAATCAACTAAAGGATACTTTTATCTAAAGAATGAATAACTATTGATTTGAGCTGGGGCTATCTGGTACGGTAACCTATCACAGGACTTACCTCTTGGCATGAGAAGGGTTTTAAAGCACATTGGTATATATTTACTAAACAGAAAACCGACACTTTTTGTAGGGATTTTTGCTTTTTTAGCTTTTTCAGAATTCTCGAAAGATTTATCAAGTGTTTTTCTTGTCAGGTTTTTCTCGAATTGGCACCAGAACAAAGAAGGAGGGACTACCTAACGACATATCTGCCTAAATGGGAAACTACCTTAGGACATACCTGCCTAAAAGGGGGAATACTAAAGCACATACCTGCCTAAATGGTGCAGTACCTTTAAATATACCTGCCTAAATGGTGGAGTACTGTTACGCCGAGCGCTCCTGGTCCCCCTCCTCCTCCGGAGCGCTCGCGGCGTCTTCTGCCCGGCAGCGCTCCGGTCAGCAGCGCTGACCGGAGACGCTGTTCTGTCGTGCCCGGCAGGGATGCGATCCGCCTGGCGGGACGTGCCCATTCGCGGATCGCATCCCGTCCCACTCACCTGTCCCGATCTCCTGCTGGGTCCCGGTGCGCGCGGCCCCGCTCTCTAGGGCGCGCGCGCGCCGGGGCTCTCAGATTTAAAGGGCCAGTGCACAGCTAATTGGTGCCTGGCCCAATCACCCTAATTAGCTTACATCTGCTCCATGTTTATTAAAGTCTGCTTCCCCTTCCGTTCCCTGCCGGATCTTGTTGCCCTAGTGCCGAGAAAGTGTTTTGTGTATCCCTAGCCTGTGTATCCAGACCCTTGCCGTTGCCCCTGACTATGACCCTTTGCTGCCTGCCCTGACCTTCTGCTACGTCCGACCTTGCTCTTGCCCCTGTGTACCGCGCCTGTCTCAGCTGTCAGTGGGGTTGAGTCGCTATCGGGTGGAACGACCTGGGGGTTACCTGCCGCTGCAAGTCCATCCCGCTTTGCGGCGGGCTCTGGTGAAAACCAGTAACCCCTTAGATTCGCCATCACCTCACTGACACAGAGGATCCACCTCCAGTGTCCTCTCTGCATACCAGTCCGGATCCTGACAAGTACCTTAGGATATACCTGCTTAAATTGGGGACTACGTTAAAGGGGTATTCCGGGCAAAAACATTTTATCCCCTATCCAAAGGATAGGGGATAAGGTGTCTGATTGTGGGGGGCCCGCTGCTGAGACCCCCCGTGATCTCCCTGCAGCACCCGCATTCTATGCAGGGACTGCGTCTCTAGTTTCGGAAACCTCCCCCTCCCTTAGACATGAATGGAGGGGGCGTGGCATGACATCACGTCCCCAGTCCCGGAAACGTGGAGGTTTCCGAAACTGGAGATTCAGCACCCGCATAGAATGCGGGTGCTGCACGGAGATCGCGGGGGTCTCAGCAGCGGGCCCCCCACGATCAGACATCTTATCCCCTATCCTTTGGATAGAGGATAAAATATTTTTGCCCAGAATACCCCTTTAAGACATAACTGCCTAAATGGAGAGCCTACCAAGACACATACCTGCCTAAATGGGGGCCAACCTAAGGACATACCTTTCTAAATGGGGAGCCTACCTCGTGATTTGCCGACCTAAATGGGAGGCCTACCAAGGGACATACCTTCCTAAATGGGGAGCCTACTGAAGGATGCAATGATCCTGATAAATTAATATTATTTATGTATAGTATATCATAGTTCTACTTTCTAGTAACCGCAAGGCTTACGTTACACCAATCCATATAAGAGTACAGACCTTAAGTCACGTACATCCTGTTTTTCTTGTTCGCTTGACGTGTAACTATCGTACAATATTGTCATTTTCTCATGATAAATAACTAAGAATTGGTAAAAGTAAAGCAGAGTGATCTTAGACGGTATCCTGTGTGCTTGTATTCTTTTCACACCCGACAAGACGCTCTCCTGGCGCCAGTACAAGCCTTAAGCCAAATTGGACCTGGTACCAGGGGTACTGAGTAGACAGAGAACCTTTCAGCTGGGGGCTCCGTCCGGGGTCGAGAGGGTCATCCTCCGGACCGGTAAGAACCATATCCTTGTGTGGTATTGTCGACCCGGGGGGCACTGGCCACGTAAGTATAACAGTTACTTGCTTTCATATCGTGTCAGGGACACAGTATTTGACTTCTGTTCAGGGAACAGGGGAAATGAGGAACTAAGAGTAATTTGACAATCCAGGGTGGTTGTCATTTCTCAATTTGGCTTAACGCTTACGTAACTTCTTGTATTTCTGTTTAGTTCTGTTTAGTGTTTTACTGTTTAGTGTTTATTTCTGTTAAGTATTTTACTTGTAACTTCCTTTTTTCCCTTAAGATTAAGAAGACACGTGAGTATATATGTGGATCATATACTCAGGCCCTTTGTTTACTCTCTCCCCTCCTATGTCCGAGACACTATGGATGTCCTAAAAAGATTGGAGGACATAAAAATGGAGAGGGGAGAGTACCTAGCTACCTTGGATGTGGAGGCTCTCCACTCCTCCATCCCCCACACCAAGGGGATGGAGGCAGTGGAGAGCTTTCTACAGACCAAAGGCACACAATATTACCAACACTGGTCATGAAACTCCTAGAAATAGTCCTAACCAAAAATTATTTTCAGTTTGAAGGGGAGTCCTTCCATCAATGCCAAGGTACAGCAATGGGGAGCCCTTGCCCCCCAGTTATGCTAATGTGTACCTCGGCAGATGGGAGGACCAGGTGGTCTTCACTGACTGGACATCGTCTTGGTCTGACCATATTCAATTATGGCTCAGATACATAGACGACGTCCTGATTGTCTGGACATCCACCATTGAGGACTTTGAAGCACTCGTAAACTCCCTAAACCAAAATGAACTAGGTCTAAAATTTACAAGTACAATCAGTGCTAACAGTTTGGTCTTCATAGATTTAGAAATCACATTATTGAGGGATGGCAGTATAAACACTAGGACACACCGTAAGACAACAGCTACAAATTCCCTGCTTCGATGGGACAGCTGTCACCCACGTCCCTTGAAGCATGGAATTCCTATGGGCCAATACCTCCGTTTACGCAGGAACTGCTCTAGTATTGCAGAATTCCAAATTCAAGCGAATGAATTACCCCAGAGACTTAGAAGCAGAGGCTACCCCAATAAAATACTTAAAAGAGCCTATCATAGGGCTATGGGGTCATGTAGGTCACAACTGCTCACCCCCAAACAACTTATAGAGGAAGACAATATGGCCAGGATAATTGGCACATACGATGAGCAATCGGAAGCTGTCAGAAACATATTTCTGAAATATTGGGACATAATCAAAATGGACTCTGTTATATCGGAGATTGTCCCAGCATTACCCCAAATCACGTATAGGAGGGGGAAAAATTTGAAGGATAAACTTACATCAAGTTCCTTTGAATCAGAAATATCAGGGAGTGCCTGGCTGACAACAAAACCAAGAGGAATGTTCACCTGTGGCAAATGCACTGTATGCAGACATGTTAAAAAAAACAAAAGTGCGGCCACAGGGGAGGAATTTGAAATGAGGAACTTTGCCAATTGTGAAACAAAAAGGGTGGTGTACCTTTTGGAATGCTCCTGCCCGAAGAACTACATAGGAAAGACATTTCAGACATTCCGAAAACGCCTGCAAGAACATATTGGTGATATAATAAATGCAAGGGAAACACCAGTAGGGATACACTTCGCTAATTACCATCAAAGTGAAACCCTATGTCTGAGAGCACAGGTGATTGAAGCAATCCCACCAGCAAAAAGAGGGGGAGACTGGGACAGAGCCCTTTTACAGAGGGAAGCATATTGGACTTTCAGACTGGAAACACTGAGACCGAAAGGACTGAATGACTTTATATCTTATGCCAGCTTCATATAATAATAGTATACAAAATACACTAGTACACAAGTTGCACTGAATTACAATACCCACAACAAATGGGGAATAGGTATGCATCAACAATGATAGATACAAAGTACAAAGCTTTGCCGAGAATGATAAAACGATATGATGATTGTAACAACATCTTCAAACAAGAGCTCTTCAAACAAGTATGTAAGAATGGCAAAAAAATAGCCAACAGAGAAAGGGTTAACCTAAAAGGATTAGTACCTGTAGGATGCGTCACAACTGGGATTGTATCACGCGATACGGAGCTCAGAACGAGGCGTGGACCTACCTGAGTTGAACCGCAATAAACCCTCTGAAGCTAACCTGTAACAGCCAGCCTTGTCATAACACACAGAAAAGTTTGATAGGCAGAACAGGTGAACGTAGCAAAGAGCTGTATAAAAGCACACGCGAAAAATCAAATAACTATGGCCGCCATCAGAGCCACACGCACTTAAAGGCGTGACGAGGACACGTACCCGCAAGGAAAGCTCTAAAACATCCCTGAAGAATCCGGATGGAGGAAACGCGTAGGACAATGAGCAAAGACGTGTGAATACCCATCAGACCGAATGCAGCGTTCTTCACAACAGGATAAGCTAAGTGGATATTACGCTTGTGGAATATGTGCAATATACCAAAATAGAGACTGTGTGCAATGTATGAAGTTATAGAAGTGCAATAAGGACTACATGCAATATTACAGTGTGCAATATATAGGTGCAATTTAAGAAGGTGCAATATACATTTTGTCTAGCACAATAAGGAATAATGTGCAATAAAAACTGGTGCAATATACATTAAATGCAAAAAGTACGGACAGTGCAATATTATCTACAGCTACAGGATATGTATAAATAGGAGGATCACTATTACATAGGAGATTATCCTTAAGACACTATTATGGACATTTATCAACGGGTTTGGTCAGGTTTTCTTTACTATAATTGTGGCAAAATTGTCGCAACTGCGACTACGGGATTTTTCGTGCGACATTTTGACTGGAAAGCGAGAAAAGCAAGTTTTTCAAAAATTAACTACATAGTAATCATTTTAAAATGGACTACGGGTAGTCAGGTATTTATTAACTGCGACAGTCGCAACTGCGCAAAAAAAAGTCGCAACAGGGTTAAAAATTTACTACATTTACTCCAGCTCAAACATGGAGCAGAAAAAGCTACTACCAAAGTTAAAAAAGGAAAAATTGCTTACGTGAAAGAAAATTATCAACAGGCTGAAAGCAGTTGATAAATAAGTCACACATAAGAAAAAAAAAGTAGAAAATTACTAAAAAAAAGAATACATAAGCAAACATTGATAAATGTCCCTCTATATCTACATCCCGACTTCAAAAACAATAAAGCACTGGTTACCTACAAAACCGCACCGACCTAAGGCTTCAGTCTGAATACGGGCCTATGAATGTGAACAATGTCATAACAAAAGACGCACAAACTGGACTGGAGCAATTTTTTGCACAGAGACACTATTTAGCACATTCCACTTTATCCACAGCTATTGCAATACTGGACTCCGCAGCAGACACAAAATAGGCTGAAGAGTTTGCCAGTACAAGACACTATATGCATGAAGAAACTGCACCTGTGACACTGATGGGACACTTAGGAATTAATATGTGTGATTTTTAAACAGTGTTGAAATAAATTTGAGTGGTTTAAAAGGTTCCCTTACTCTCCATAAGAATTTGTGACCAATCTGGGAGACCTCAACAGTACTAAGGTTATATATAACCGGTCAGTGTGACACGTGAGTATACTAACCATTGCTTTAATGTATAGAGTATTCGGTGCATATAACTGTTATAATCATAATAATAATAATCTGACGGTTCTCAAAACATCTGTAAGATGCCCCACCCTCCCGGCTAGAGGTAACTTGTTGACCCGGGATGTGGTGAAAGCAAGTGACAGTTTGTTCAGAGATACCGTGCATGCTCAGTGATTGGTTCAATTAAATCAGAGAATCCCTACTTTGTTGAGAGGAATTGTCGGAGCCTTCACGGTTCAGTACAGCCACTCCGGAGACTGTGGTTTTGCACCAATTACGGAACATGGGTTCCAAATCATCTAAGTCATATCCTCCTCCCCTTCCCGGTGAAACATGTAAGGCTTATGTGGCCCGAGTTAGCCCTACAGAATGGGACTTAGTGAATCCGTGGGTAGATGATATAGCTGGTTGGTTAGAATTCATGGAGGACTCCAGCCGATTCCCAAGGGAGGGGGCCAATGATAAATACCACCTGACCCCCACACTAACAACTACATTTGTAATCTCGAGAAGGGTAGAGAGCGCATATGGAGAGAATTAGAAGAGGAACTTAACCAAGTTTTCAAACAAAAATCATCACTGCCCATTGCTGTGGCATGCAAACAAAAACTAGGTGAAACTGTTACTGAATTTTGGAAAAGGTTCACAGCATGTTGGCGTTATGATGCAGGGCTGTGTAAATTGTTTGATAGGATTAGAGATTGTTGTCAGAAATAGAGACTCAACATTTTGGTGGAAAAGCAGGTGAATTGTGAAGGAGAAAGCATGTGAAGCAGCGTAAGGAATGTAGGATGAGCAGAGCTGAAACTGCTGGAATAAGTGAAGTGAAGATGAGTGTTCAGTACTATGGAATGCAGTGATGTGGTAAATCGCTAGGAAAGCCCTATGTATGTAGTCATATGATGGCGTTTATAGGATGGTTCTTATGATGTAAAGTATGTTGTATATGTGTGAGGTGTATTAATAAACCAGGAGTGTATGACATATGGCCAGTGAATGTTTTCCCTGTAAAGCTGTTGTGTTGTAATGAAAATGGTGTTAAAAGAAAAAAATATTCACGTGGTATTAAATTGAACTATTTGATGATATTTCATTAATTTCTTGTCTTCACAGTAACACAGGTTTGATGCCAAAAAATAAAATGTATCAGGAAATGTGATTAATTGTCTGATTATATTACAGGAGTAATAAGAGAAGAAATTTGGCCAAGAAGAATAAAATAAGATATAAAATACATTAAAAAAAGTGATCATTATTTGATTGATAAATATTACTTTAGGTATTTAAAATCAAGCTAATGGTTTACTGGATTATAAACAATGCGCATTGGAGATAATTATTTTTCTAATTTTTTAGAGAGCTGTGTACACTTTTTTTTTTTTTCCACTTTGGTGAGAATGTGGGACCTGTGTGTTGTGCGTTAAGTATTTGTAAATGTCGGTATTGTTACATGTTTCTTGTATGTCTCTTGATGTAAAGTAACACAGTCAGTAACACATGTGATACTAGACGTTTCATGGTGACTGACCAGAACTGGGGAAAGACAAGAAGCCAGACTCAAAGGAGCGGTGACTGGTGACATAGAGGTTTGGGAGGAGTAAGGCGGGGTTTACAGGGAGCATGACAGCCTCTTCTTCTTCTTCGGATCTGGTGTAATTTTTTTTTTCAGGGGATATATATGTATGTGTGTGTATACATATATATATATATATATATATATATATATATATATGCATATATATATGTCTACTGTTTGAAATTGAGTATGTTCATTGTACCTGTATATACAATGCCCCGAGGGTGACCATTTAACCTTCCATTATTTTCGTATCATACCTGAATGCCCTGTAAACCTCCTGGGAAGAGACCACACATGTAAACTCAAATTACATATCACTGCATCCCAGTCCAAGTTACATGTCACGTCTGACCTCACACCCATAGTCCCACCTGCAGGGTACTGTCCTGCTGGACATTATCCTGTTATGTCCCTGGCCCAGGTCCCACCTGAGGTAGACCCCAATGTCTGATCACATGGAGACCATGATGTGGGACATATTGACTGTACACCATACAAGGCAAGACTCAAACCAGACATTCTCCCGGTCTACCAAAAACAGTACCCCTTGTCACGCGAAAAAAATCAAAGGTATCCGCCCTATGACCAAACATTTCCTACAAACTTGAGTTTTAGAACATACTGTCTCTCTCTACTACACTCCAATTAATCCGGTCCCCAAACCCGATGGTACTGTCTGTTTTGTACCAGACCTGAGAGCCTTCAACAGACTAATTGTGCCTATTGCCCCTATAGTTCCTGATGTCACTCAACTGTTGTCATCAATCCCAGCACAGGCAACTAATTTTTCTGTCCTCAATCTGAAGAATGCTTTCTTCTCGATCCCAGTGGACAAAGAGACCAGACTCCTGTTTGCTTTTTTCCTTTGAGGGACTACAGTTAACCTGGTGTAGAATGTCCCAGGGGTATGCTGATTCACCAGTTGTGTTCAGCATTGTCCTCCAAGCCTTTTTAAAATCATGGCACGCCCCCCAGGGTTCTGTTCTCCTACAATATGTTGATGATTTGTTACTGTATAGTTTCTCTGAGGAGGCCTGCCTTGAGGATGGTGTTGCGAACAGGTTGAATATCTGGGTTTTGTTCTGCCAAAAGGGAAAAGGGAGTTGAGCACGTCTAGAGTTCAGTATGTAGCGGGCCTGGTCACCCCGCACGCCCAGAAGGAAATGCAATCTTTCTTGGGTATGATTAACTACTGCAGACAGTGGATTCCCGACTGCTCATAGAGATGCTACCCTATCAGGCAAACCAGATCTAATCAAATGGTCCTCATAAATGTACAAAGCTTTTAATGACAAGTCCAGGGCTAGGCCTCCCAGATTACAATTTTCCTTTCCACATGTATGCACGAGACAATTGTAAAACCATGGCGGGTGTACTGACACAGTTTCATGGAGGTAAACTACGTCCTTGTGCCTTTTTTCTCAAAGGTGATGCCCGTCTCCGTACAGGGGATGCCGGCATGTCTGCGAGCTCTTGCTGCCTGTGCTATGATTGTTGAACAAGCTACCATCCTCACTTTAGGACATGACACTACCTTGTACACTTCTCATGATGTTATCTCTCTCCTTAAAGGCCTACATACACAACACATGTAAACACAACGGCTCTCTGGATATGAGGCAATTTTCCTCAGTAATCCATCCTTGAAAATGGTGTATGCCTCCCCTACATCTGGCCCTGCGCACTAGTTGGCCTGAAAATTCATGATGATGTGATGCCGGACATACATGACTGCTTGCAAGTCATCCACACTGACGCCTCACCCAGACCCGACCTCTCTTCAGTGCCCATACCTGATGCTCCAGAAGTCTTTGTAGATGGGTCATGCACCCGCCCCAATGACAATGTTTACCATGCCGGTTATGCTATTGTCCAATTACCTGACATTGTCCTCAAGACCCAGTCCATCCCCTATAAGTCTGCACAAGCTGCAGAACTCATCGCCCTCACAAGAGCGTGTACACTTTTTAATAATAAACCTGTCACCATTTACATGCACTTACCCTACCATCACAATTTTTCATCATTCACTGCAGGACACACACACACGTGGGACTGATCACATTTCAAAGGGCAATGCTCTAGCAGACCACACCGCCAAACTGGCTGCTACACAACAACCTGTCTCACTGATGTTACCAGTTCTTACACCTCCTTCACTCGAAGACACAAAAACTTCTTCTCTCTCTCCAGTCCTCTGTTCCCAAACAAGAGGAATATGATTGGTGTTATCCGGTATTGCAGAAAAATCCTGTAACAGGATTCATCTGCAAAGAGGGGACACCATGCATACCCCAACACAGTGCCCCAGTTTTTATTGCTCATTTCCACGGAGTAGGCCACAGGGAGCACCTTTGAGAAGTGGAAACAAGTCCTTCCCATCATACTCTCAGAAATTAGAATGACCCCCCCCCATAAGACTTTAAAACTCTCCCCCTTTGAGATTCTCATGGGTAGGCCTTTCCCGACTCCATGGGCCCAACGACCACTTATAACAGAAGAAGGGGACCTCAACCAGATAAGGGAACAATATGTCACAGACCTTATCCAAATCCTTGATAAAGTAGAACAAAAAGTTGTCTGTAATTCTCCTTCTCTCCCACAGGAACCAACACACCAGTTCCAGGAAGGCGACACTGTCCTGGTTAAGACTCTATTGAAAGGATAGAAGCCCGGAGACTTCACCTTTGGACCCCCAACCACAGCTGTTGCCGTGACGAGGACGGCGGTCCTCACGGAAGACAGCCCTTCTTGGATCCACGCATCTCGGATCAAACTCGTCCAACATCACCCAAAGGAGGTAATAACGGGGGCAGACAGCCCTGACCTTGAAAGCCTACCGAAAGATGCACCCGCTGATGCCCTGGTCTTGTTCTGGCAGATGTCGAAGAAACTAACACCCCACGGTGACTCTACATAATGAATTAGAGAGACACCCAAACAATAAGTTCCTGAAACACCATATAATGTTAGCACAAAACCTCACTGCGAAGGATTGTTGGATATGCACCCATGCCCCTGTGTCTGCCCAAAGCATGCCCTACTTTGCTATCCCTGTGCCCTCATATGAATTATTTCAGGGAGACTTTTGACATGCTTGCTGACAACGAGACACGATATGCAAAGAACTGAAACACCTCAGTGGGTATTCCTATAGTAGGATGGGTGGGGCAGCCATGGTGGCAGGGAAACTTAAGCAGCCCAGGCCTAGGACCACAACAAATGTTGGCTTTCAAGGGGGGTTCCTGGGTAACTCAAGTGGTCACACATATACTAGACCTAGGAGAGATCCCCACAGAAGGAATAAAAGTTAGTTTTAACAGGACATCCTCAAGTACTGATCTTCTTAAACCCAGCCAGATAGAAAGGTACTTACATGACCCAAGGTGGCCAAATAACACCGTCTTTCCTCAGGCTACTCAAGACGTAGACTGCTATAATATAACAGGACACCAACCATGCAATGACACGTTAGAATACCAACTTACTGAACCAACATGGAATAACCCAGATGTGGGCTACTGTGGTAGATTAGGACAGATACCTTCCTGGTGTTACTTAAAAAAAATGCCTCAAGACTTATTGCATAGGTCCTACGTGTTGCCATTACATAGACACTTCAGGAACAATTCAGATGCACCTCCAGCTTGAGAACATACCAAAATTGAGGGACAAATATGCCAAAGACAATGAAATCAACAAGGATAAGTGGTGGGGGGATACCTTTTCAATATTGAATCCCGCTACCTGGCTCAAGGGCATAGGAGGATGGATAGGGGGCGTTCTGCAGCTCATAATACACATTACTGTTATTACCCTCATAGTATATGTGTCAATAAAACTTATTTTCTTATGTATGAAACGCTGCAAGCCAAGACCTGCTGCAAATACTAAAATCCTCCTCTCCACCTCGTCAGACACCCAAGTCCCTCTACTTCACCACCACTCGGCAGAAGGCTATACTGCCTGCATAAAGACTTTTCAAAAGAAAATGGAAAACAAGAAAAACCAAGTTGACAACTGGTCTTAAGAGGGGATTGAAGGATGCAATGATCCTGATAAATTAATATTATTTATGTATGACATATCATAGTTCTGCTTTCTAGTAACCGCAAGGCATACGTTACACCAATCCATATAACGGTACAGACCTTAAGTCGCGTACATCCTGTTTTTCTTGTTCGCTTGACGTGTAACTATTGTACAATATTGTCATTTCCTCATGATAAATAGCTAAGAATTGGTAAAAGTAAAGCAGAGTGATCTCAGACGGGATCCTGTGTGCTTGTATTCTTTTCACACCCGACAAGACGCTCTCCTTGCGCCAGTAAAAGCCTTAAGCCAAATTGGACCTGGTACCAGGGGTACTGAGTAGACAGAGAACCTTTCACCTACCTAAGAATATACCTGCCTAAATGGGTGCCTACCTTAGCACATACCTGCCAACCAACTGGGGGACATACTGTATCTACCTAATAAGGGAAATACCTAACTACTATGGGGGGGGGGGGCCTACATTCCTACTGGGGGCTAAACCTACATAACCTCTGTTTTTCCATTTAAAAAACAACAACTTGGAATTTATGTAAATTTAACAACCTGCAGAATAAAGTTAACAGGTCAGTTTTACGACAAAATGAAAAGACATTATATAACAGAATAAAGGGTGCCATCAAAATGCACAACTAACTCCTCATCGTACGGCTGCGTCAAAGCAAAAAAAAATTATGACACTAAAAGGTATTGGGGGGGGGGGGGGGGAGAAACAAAAAAACAACAGGAAGCCATTAGTTGGTAAACATATATAAAACCTTCTGTTCCCGGATTAATCGTGCCGGTAGGTTATTTCTTCACAATAAGACCTAATTGGCATCACACAGGGAGATAAGTCCATTAAATGTCATATAAAGCTCTAATAAGTGCCAATTACTAACTTACATGAGGCTGTAGAGAGGAATCACAGCACAGTGCTATGCTGCATGACCCTACCACTGCGGCCTGAACATGTGGTTGACTTTGTTACGCAATATTCAAAAATACAGCAATTTGAGCCAGTCTTGAGGGGTGTCAAACATTTATTCCAAAGACAGAACTAATCTAAGTTTTCTCCTATCTCCAACCATGCAATTTGCAGTATAAAGCATGGTGGAAAGAGGTTACTCATTGACAATGTCAACCACAGACAAAGCAATTAAAGGGGTTAACCAGGAAAAAACTTTTTTATATATATATATATATATATATATATATATATATATATATATATTAACTGGCTCCAGAAAGTTAAACAGATTTGTAAATTACTTCTATTAAAAAATCGTAATCCTTTCAGTACTTATGAGCTGCTGAAGTAGAGTTGTTCTTTTCTGTCTAAGTGCTCTCTGATGACACGTGTCTCGGGAACCGCCCAGTTTAGAAGCAAATCCCCATAGCAAACCTCTACTCTGTGCAGTTCCCAAAACAAGCAGAGATGTCAGCAGAGAGCACTGTTGCCAGACAGAAAACAACAACTCAACTTCAGCAGCTGATAATTATTGAAAGAATTAAGATTTTTTAATAGAAGTCATTTACAAATCTGTTTAACTTTCTGGAGCCAGTTGTTATTAAAAAAAAAAGTTTTTTTTCCTGGAATACCCCTTTAAAGAGAATGTGTCAGCAAAAAATGACCTATTGTTGGAATCAAGTTTTTATTTTAACCATTTTGTTCAATTTTCTAATATACTATCTGGCCACTAGGCCTAAAACTAAGTTGAGACTTCTTGTTCTGTACAGATCACATCCTAGTAGTCTCCTCCTTATTATCATAGACAGGAAATACAGTGAAAGGTGACACCAGTATAAAGATAACAGAAGTGCAAACAATAGATGTTGCACACAGATCAGCCTCCCCCTCCCTGTAAAATGACCTCTGCAAAGGTCACCGAACACTCATATGGGACAGCTTCCGTCTATTGTTGCCTATATCCATGGGCTTGCTGTAAAGCATATCTCTAGGTGCTGTTAAAAAAAGCTCAGGCAAGATGGCTGCCCCAATAATAGTGTACAAAAAAAAATACTAAAACTTTATTTAAAAAAAATCTGTTTCTATCTGTAAAAAGAAGAAAAAACTATTCTAAGTGATATATGGTATAAAATCTCATATCAAGAAGAGGGTAAGAGGGGCTAACTATGACTAGTAGCATGAAAACCTCTAACTGGACATTTGCTTCAAAGAAGTCAACAGCCGCCTTATATTCCAGTGTATACAAGGAGATAGTGCGGTCCGACCTTGACTGCTGGAACACATGGTTTTGTGAGTTCTAGTCCTGTAATGTCTACTTTCCTTATCTTGTAGTCAAGACACTGTCCGTCCTTGGCTCTATCTTCCGAACCCTTCTGGCTCCCTGCCGCCTTTTTCACGTGTCAATTCATCTGTCAATTTGCTTTTAACTTCTGGGGAAAAAAATTCCTTAAATGGCGAATGTTCCTTTCTGATGTCGTCCTAATCAAAGCCAACTTTAATAGGATCAGACAGGACAAAAAATAGAATGTGCCCCCTTGCAGCTCCCCCTCCCCTCTCGCAGCATGACTCTCAGAAAACACAGACCCAGATTTATTTGAGTCAAACCCACAGTTTTTTGTAGGTTTGTGCACCACAAAAGCCCCCCCACCCCCCCAAAAAAAACAAAACCCCAAAGGCTACATTTTGGAATCGGATTCTTCAAAACGGGGCATATCGACAGTTTTATAAGAACTGTAGCTGGGGGTGCTGCTAATAGCCAGCCGCAGCAATTGCCGCGGCTGGCTATTCATCCTTTAGATCGCCGCTGTCAGCTTTGACAGTGGCGATCTAAAGGGATCTTATCACAATCCCTGGTGGTCTAGTGGGATGGATCCCCCCCCCACCAGGAACGTTAGGGACCCACTACTTACCGGTGGCCTTGTTGTGGCTAGTGGGCTTGCACTTCATGATCATAAAGTACACTAACGACCTGTTAGTTTAATAAATCTTGCTGAGAAGCATTAGATCATTGTGCATGTTGTGGATGTGCGACCATGATAACGACCTGTTATCATTGTGCATGTTGTGGATGTGCGACCATGTCTGTTTTCTCTATTTAAATTCACATTGTTTTTTCTATCCCCCTCTCTTTTTTTGTTGTTTTTACTTGGTCTGCACTCTGCCCCTCCCCCTCAGCCCAGGCATATATAAATTAGCAGGAAGCTGCACAGGGCCCTTTCCTTTCTGGCAGCCTCCCGGTCTGACTGGAAGCACATGGTAAGTGAGCTTTTACACCTTGTTCACACTAATGTGGTGCTGTGCGGCATCCATTGCTGCCACGGCACCGTGTCTGTGGGAGGCGCAGCCCTGGGACTGGTTTGAGTGGCATTGGGGCTGCTCTGCCAGTGGGTCTTTTCCCCTGTGGGCATTGGTTTTGTGGCGGTGGTGGTCACCGCCCAGTGCTACGCCATTTTATGCTAGGGACGTTAGGGACCAACTACTTACAGATGGCCTTGTCGTGACTAGTGGGCTTGCACTTCATGACCATAAAATACACTAATGACCTGTTAGTTTAATAAATGTTGCTGAGAAGCCTTAGAACATTGTGCATGTTGTGGATGTGCGACCATGTTTGTTTTCTCTATTTGAATTAAAATTATTTTGTGCCCCAGGACAAGTGGATCGTCATGAGGGACAAGTAGATTGTGTTCCGTTTTAGTCCCTTGGACATGTAGTTTTATTTAAAGGGATATTCCAGGAAAAAGCTTTTTTTTATTTTTTTATATCAATTGGCTCCAGAAAGTTAAACAGATTTGTATATTATTTCTATAAAAAAAATCTTAATCCTTCAAATAATTATCAGTTGCTGAAGTTAAGTTGTTCTTTTCTGTCTGGCAACAGTGCTCTCTGCTGACATCTCTGCTTGTTTCGGGTATTGCACAAGTAAAAGAGGTTTGCTATGGGGATTTGCTTCTACTCTGGACAGTCATCAGAGAGCACTTAGAAAGAAAAAACAACTCAACTTCAGCAGCTCATAAGTACTGAAAGGATTAAGATTTTTTTTAATAGAAGTAATTTACAAATCTGTTTAACTTTGATATATTGTTTTTTATAATAGAAGTAATTTACAAATATGTTTAACATTGATATATAAAAAAAAGTTTTTACCTCGATAACCCCTTTAAAATTTCCACACCCCTGTATATGGCTCACTTGGAAGGTGGGGCACTCTTAAAGATTTTGCATTGAGACACTAAATATATAAACTATTCAGATATAAAAACAAAACAACTAGCAGCTTTCTATAATCTTATGGCACAAGCAAAAACCAAATAAACCCAAATAACTTGTATGAACAAAATCAGGAACATGGGTGAGGAAGTGAAAGAGAAGGCTACTGGGCGATAGGCAAAGTTAAAGGTACGTAAATCATTGCTTTTGTGCTTTTACAGATGTTGCGAAATTGTTGGTACCTTCCGTTAAAGACAAAAGAAACCACAACGCTCCCTGCAATAACTTGAAACTGACAAAAGTAAAAATGAATAAAAAATTACTGAAAATTAACTAATTAAAATCAGACATTGCCTCTGAATTGTGGTTGAACAGAATCATTATGAAAAACAAAATAATAAAACTGTCCTGGACAAAAAGAATAGTCCCCAGAAGTTAATATTTTGTTGCACAACTTTTTGAGGCAGTCACTGTTATTAAAGGAGATGTCCGGTGCAGACTTTTTCTATTCCATCCTGCCCGGGCTGCAAAAAAAAACAAAAAAACTTTCACTTACCTTCCTACGTTCCCCCGGAGCTCCGCAACAGCTGATCGTTCGGCTGGGCTGTCTACTTACTACTTCCCTTAGCTTCCTACTTCCCTTAGCCCGGTACGTCACACAGCGCTTTAGCCTATCACAGGCCACAGCGATGTCCCGCCTCGGCCGGTGATAGGCTGAAGTGCTGTGTGACGTACCGGGCTAAGGGAAGTAGGAAGTAAACAGCCCAGCCGACCGATCAGCTGTTGTGGAGCTCCGGGGGAACGTAGGAAGGTAAGTGAAAGTTTGTTTTGTCTTTTTTTGCAGCCCGGGCAGGGTGGAATAGAAAAAGTCTGCACCGGACATCTCCTTTAACTGATGTTGATTGGTCAGGGTCTTAATGCACAGACCCCGACAGATCACTAGAACTAGCTGTGTGTATATGAGAATGAGACAGTCCCGTAGACTTAAATTATGCAACCACCTCGGTCACGTGACACAGAGTCGGGAGAGAAAAGCCACAGTTCTCCTAACTCGCTCTACTGATAGGTCAAGGTCTAAACAATCAGACCCTGACTGATCAACATCAGTAAAATGACAAGTGGAGTTTATTATGCAGGTCAGTAAAATCACATTGATAATAGGTTTACACAGTATAAAGTTTTTCTACTTAAAAAAATATTTTTTTTTTTTGTCGCCATATTCTGACCTCTATGTAAAGCAGTTTTTTGGGTGTTTTTTTTTTTTATTCAATGTGGGCGGTAACTTTTATTGATACCATTTGGGGTGCATACAGCTTATTCATAGCTTCCTAATCCAAATGTTGTAGGAAGGCCTTTTCTTCAGTACATGGGATAGATGAAAGGGAGGAAGTGACTAGAATTTCTTAATATAATATTTTTCAAAACTTTGTTAACATTCATTTTATATCATACTTGATGGCTTCTACAGTACACTGCAATGCTAATGTATTGCAGTGTACTGTTATCTTAGCAATCTCTTTTTACACCCTGGCAGGTTTTAAGAAGAGTACGATCCTGGCAGGCCTGGTGGCCTTCACTAGGCCCCCGACTACCAAGTGAACCCAAGGGCATCCTGCATTGTTGGTGTATGGTGCAGACTCGCCCCAGACTCCCCCCCCCCCCCACATCTTCATATATCAGTATATCAAATGTAAATATTTGTATTTCCCATAAAATAACAATGCTGGGTCTGATAACGCGTTCCTGACCCTCTAAATTTTCATTTTTGCCTAATGTTTCCTACTTCCTCACCTTCTAACACCCAAAACATCTTTTCAGGGTGTATTGTGGAATTAGGGTTTGTTTTTTGCGGGACAAGATGTACTTTTACCAGAACTCTTTATTTTATTCCAAATAATGTGAGAAAAAAATATTATTTGTAAAAATTAAATAATAATTTAAAATTAAATTGCAGTAAAACTGACATGCTAAATTTATTCTATGTGTCAGTACAATTTCAAATTTGGAATTTTTTTGTTGCATTTTACTATAAGAAACTAAAAACTTCAACCCTTATGTCCTGACCCCCATAACATTTTAATGTTATTCACCTCAGTATGTGTAGTTTTGACTTTTTGGTCAATCTTTATTCAAATTTTTCTTGGATGCGATGTAAACAAAAGTCAGACAGTTTTGCGTTTTGGAATCAATTTTGTACCAACTATGTTTTTTTGTTGTTATTGTTTAAGTTTTTTAATTTTGTAAAATAGGAAGACGGGAATTATTTAAAGCGTACCGTCAGATACAGCATAAAAAAAATTAAAATATTTTTTAATATATCACTCAGTACCTAATCCTGACCATGTTCATCTCTAGCACCTTTATTTTTATTTTTTTATTACACTTTTAATTTAGGTCACTAATTTCTGAATTCCTCTCAAAGGGAGGGGGCGTGGCCTCACTGTGCAGGTCTCCGCCCCCTCCCTCAGTATGCTGTCTGCTCACATCTCCCCTAGCATTAGCAAAACTACAACTCCCAGCTTGTCCTCACTGACAGTAGCGGGACACAAGCGGACAGTGGGAGGATTTTTCCTCCAGGTATGAGCCCTGCACTCACAGCTGTCAATCAAGGAAGTGTGTCCATGACATAGGTGATGACTCATGGACACAGCAGGACTAGTATGTGTCCAAGCAGGCAGGGGGGGGCAGTTGTTTGACTGGCATTTTCAATATGAAATACAGAAAATTTTGTAATGAAAGCAATTGCAAAACCTTTTGGTTTTGCATGCTTTACAACATATCTAAAGTTTTTGTACCTGGCAGTGCCCATTTAAATTTTTATTATAGAGGGGGGGGGGGGAGAGAGAGAGAGATTTATTTATTTCTTTATATTTTTGAAAACTTTTTTTCTTTACTTTTTTTTACTTCCCCTAGGGTCCTTTTATAAGCAATCATTCGATTGCTTATATAGATCAATCAGGCATATGCATTACATTGATCTATTAGATCGGTGCTCTATTGGTACAGCCTGCCAACTGTTGAGTCACGGCCGGCACCAAGACTTAGTATAGGCCTCTGGCTGCCCTAAAGACTGATCGGCAGGGGTGGTTTGGTGTAATAGGGCCACTAGACACCATGGATGCCCACCAAAAACTGTTTAACTGCTGCAATCGCTATTGATTGTGGCATCTAAACAGTTAATCAACCGCATTGGAGTCATCTGGTTATGTAATATGACAAAAAGCCCTAATTATAGCCCCCGGCATATTTTTTGGCATGGATTATTCTCTGTTGTCATTGGACTGACTGACAGAGACTTAATGATATTTGACATCCCCTTTGGTTATGTTCACAGTGAAAAATTATGATAATGGCCTAACCCGGCAGCGCCACATCTCATTACAGTCAAAATAAAACAACTAATACAGTAACAGAGCATATATAAGTTCACACTATTTTTTTCCAAAGCAAATTTTGTCACAGAAGCTGCAGCAAAATCTGGAAGTGTTACATACTGTGCCGTGAACTATGTGCCGATTACCACACATTTCACCCTATGGCTACATATGGACGGATGGAGTTGGACCTCCCAACAATCCAACAGAGAAGCCTAATGTATTTTATCTGACCAATAGTTTTGTTTTTCAAGGATTCACCTGTCTCCATCCAGCTCACACATTCATGCGTATGCTATAGTACGTGTATGGAGAGCTTTAGGCTAGGTTTTCACTTTATTTTTTTTTTATTTTTTATTTTTAAAGCCTTAAAGAGGTATTCTTGGAAAAATGTATATATATATATATATATATATATATATATATATATATCAACTGGCTCCAGAAAGTTAAACAGATTTGTAAATTACTTCTATTAAAAAATCTTAATCCTTCCAAAAATTATCAGCTGCTGAAGTTGATTTGTTCTTTTCTTTCTGGCAACAGTGCTCTCTGCTGACATCTCTGCTTGTCTCGGGAACTGCACAGAGTAGAAGAGGTTTGCTATGGGGATTTGCTTCTACTCTGGACAGTTCTCGAGACAGGTGTCATCAGAAAGCAGTTAGACAGAAAAGAACAACTCAACTTCAGCAGCTCATAAATATTGAAAGGATTAAGATTTTTTTTAAATAAAAGTAAATTACAAATCTGTTTAACTTTCTGGAGCCAGTTGATATATATATATATATATATATATATATATATATATATATATTTATATACATATATATATATATATATATATATATATATATATATATATATAAAAAAAAGTCCTGGATAACCCGTTTAAGAAAACTTCCAAACTGCCCCACAGTGTTTTTGGGGTGAAAAAAAACCCGCTGCTGCCAGATGTTATCTGTAAGTCAATGGAGAATTGCTTCATGCAATACCCACTTGGCATTTTTCTCTTTGATGTTTTTCTGCATTGTAGAGCTCAGTGACCCTTTTTACAAGTCTGCAGCATTTTTAGACTATTGCATTTTTTTTCACGGAAATTTTGATGTTTTTCTTTGACTTTTTTATTTGATTATGCTACAGGGCTGTAAAGTTAGTGTAGTTCATAATATAGTGTCTGTACCTGTGTTTCATGGTGGTCTCACAATTCTGTTGTGATTTTTGCCCCAAAGTTTACTTTTAACAGCATACAAAATTACTGGCGTCTTAGGTTTCCCCAGGTTGCAGTGTGGCTCGAGACATTACATCACTAGTCAGGTGTTCAAAGGGAGCCTGTCTGCTTCAATGGGTGGAGCGACCACTGGATGGGAGAGGGAAGAATTGAAGTTTTGCAACAGCTGGAGGTACCTTGGTCAGAAAACACTCTACTGCATGGAAGGCAGCACAGGTGTGTTTCAAAGGGTGGGGTGGCTGATGTGTGGGAGGGAGAAAAGTGACCTCACACTTACAAACAAGGAATTAAGGGATTTGTAGTTTAAGTGAACGAACTCAAACAGGAAATAGCCAGTTCACAAAAAGCTAGCCCCAGTGTTGTGGTAATCTCACAGCATAGTCATTTAGCTCCAAGACAAGCGCAGATCCTTCCTAAGCATGTCCATTACTGTCTGCCAGGTACGTACTAAAATCACCTTATGGTGGATAACCCCTTTAAAGAATCATTCTTCATTCACTCCTCGGTCTTAGTATATTTCTTAAAGGGGTACTCCGGGGGAAAACTTTTTTCTTTTTTTTTTTTTTAATCAACTGGTGCCAGAAAGTGAAACAGATTTTTAAATTACTTATATTAAAAAATCTTAATCCTTCTAGTACTTATTAGCTGCTCAATACTACAGAGGAAATTATTTTATTTTTGGAACACAGCGCTCTCTGCTGAATCACGAGCACAGTGCTCTCTGCTGACATCTCTGTCCATTTTAAGAACTGTCCAGAGTGGAAGAAAATCCCCATAGAAAACATATGCTGTTCTGGACAGTTCCTAAAATGGACAGAGATGTCAGCAGAGAGCTCTGTGGTCATGATGTCAGCAGAGAGCTCTGTGTTCCAAAAAGACCATAATTTCCTCTGTAGTATTCAGCAGCTTATAAGTACTGGAAGGAATAAGATTTTTTAATGGACGTAATTTACAAATCTGTTTAACTTTCTGGCACCAGTTGATTAAAAAAAAAAAAAAGTTTTCCACCGGAGTACCCCTTTAAGTATTAGAACCATAAAACCTGTAACGCTTACTAATACATAGGATATCCTTTTTTTAAAAAAAGACAGAAAACATATTTAAACTATTTCAACTTATAATAAATGTTTTAAATGCTGGAGCCTAAGGAAAAACACAAAACCCATCACAACGTTCCAGCCTCAATTTCACTATTTGTTGTGTCGCTAATTTTCTTCTCTGGTTTTGAACTTGGGTTCCGACAGTTTTTGTATAGTATAAATAGTATAAGAGGATTATATTGACGGCCTCTATATACGCTGAGCTGTGTACAAGGGCCTGGGGGAATACAAGACAAGAAGTCATGTCCCTCCAAGACCACTTCAGCAATATATCTATATCTAAGACGCTTCCTATCAGTGACTAGGTACACCAAAAAATAAAACCAGTGCATCTCTCCCTTAATGTCAGTATTTCACTCGAACTAGAAGTCTTAGAACATGACTGGGAATGTACGCCAAGCCAGAAGTCTCTCTTTAAGAGGAAAAGTATACTATAACATTAAAATCAATGGCCTAATATTGTTTACTATCACACAACCTATACACAGTAAGCTGTGATGCTCTCCATATTAGACCAAAGACCAAAAGGGGAATGTTTCTCCTTAGGAGAGAATTAAAAAGACATATGGAGAGTTATAGACTATTGATGCTCCACTAGGAACTGTGAAAAAATAGGATATGCATGGATTTCATGTCACTTTTTCTAGTTAGCCCATCCTTAAAGTCAGTATTTAACTCCTAATAGGAGTCTTAGAATGCGACTGGGAATGTATGCCAAGTGAGAAATCTCTCCAGAAGGAAAATAAAATACCAATCTACATAGAGAAGGGTGCTGGCTGGCTGCTGAGAGACCTATTGTTGAGGGGTAATGATTTTCCTTGAGAAGAGCTTGATGCTGCACTGGGCATTCTGAGAGATTTCTTTCTTGGCATACATTCCTAGTCATGTTCTAAGACTCCTAGTTGGAGTGAAACACTGAGCTCTAGTAGAAGCTACCTAGAAAAGGTGGCATGAGAGCTGCTTTGAATATCCTTACTTCCCTCTATGTTCTGACATCGTTCTATCATAGCCAGCAGGACATTTTTTTTGCAGTTTGTTTAGCTTTTCTGTGGGATCGGACCAGGCAGGATAGCCTTCACTTCCCATATGTTAAAGAACCCTTGAGCACCCATGACCCTCTTGATTTACTGGTTGTCCTGGAGTACATTAAAGGGGTACTCCGCCCCTTGACATCTTATCCCCTATGCAAAGGATAGAGGATAAGCTGTCTGATCACGGGGTGTCCGGCCACTGGGACCCCTGTGATCTCTGTTCAGTCACCTGGCGTTCTGAGAATTATGTTCAGAAAACTGGGTTCGGCCGGGTGTGTTCGTGACATCAAGCCCCGCCCTCTCCCATAGACATGAATGGAGGGGGCGGGGCGTGACATCACGACCACAGCCGCCCAAACCCAGCATTCTAAACATAATGTTCAGAACACCAGGGGACTGCACAGACCCCCGCGATCAGACATATTATCCCCTATCCTTTAAAATAGGGGGGTAAGATGTCTAGGGGCAGAGTACCCCATAAATAGGTATGGACTAGTGTATATCAGGAACACCCCACAAGACCTGTCATTATGGAGACGCTCTGACCCAGTAGTCTGTTTTATTTCAATTTTTTATACCCAGCTTTCCCGCTGTAACTATTAAATAAAGTGAAATACATTAGGTAGAAATACATGAAATATTTTTAGACAATTCCCCGTAAGGGACCTATGAGAAGCATCTGTACTAGGGATCGACCGATATCGTTTTTTTAGGGCCGATACCGATAATCGGAGGAGGTTAGGGCCGATAGCCGATAACTTATACCGATATTCCGGTATAAGTTATCGTCTATTTATCCCCCCTCGACACCGCTGCAGAGCATTGATTTAAAGCGGGCGCTTTAAATCAATGCACTGCGGTGGCTTTTGCGGTGCCATAGGCCGCCGCTGCCACCACCACCCGCTTCTCTCCCCCCTACCTGTCAGGGTGGTCCGGGCCATCCTCCCTTCCTGTATTGTCCGGCGGCATTCCGGTTGGAGGGTGCACCGGTCCGGGCTGTCCTTCTTCTCCGGGGGTCCTCTTCTCCACTCCGGGCAGGCTCCGGCCTAGTACGCTGCATAGACGCCCGTGCGCAGCGACGCACCTGACGTCACGGCGTAGCGGCGTCTATGCAGCGTACTAGGCCGGAGCCTGCCCGGAGTGGAGAAGATGACCGCCGGAGAAGGACAGCCCGGACCGGTTCACCCTCCGCCCGGAATGCCGCCGGACACTACAGGATGGATGGCCGGACCACCCCATTACGGGTAAGTTTAATTTTTATTTATTGACTCGGAGGGTGGGGGAGGGGCCCGACGGGTATAGCGGTATGGGCAAAAATCCATACCGGTATACCGCCCAGCACTACGGGGGGGCGGTCGCGGTGCGGTGGATCGGGGGGGCGGTCTCGGTGCGGTGGGGGCGGGGCATTATCGGCTTATCGGCAAGGTAATTGCCGATACCGATAATGCCCAAAATCGTGATTATCGGCCGATAATATCGGCCATACCGATAATCGGTCGATCCCTAATCTGTACTATAAATAGGACACGACTGTTGGGGATCCTTTCAAAGATTTTGCATTGGGACTGATGGAATTGGGTAGAGGAGACAACATGGAGTCTATTTTATATTCTCGGTCTAAGCGACCGCATTCTATCATTCTTGTTTTTCTACAAATTTATGGACTGGAGATATCACGGCTAGTGGACGCAGGAATGCAGAACTTTAGGGGAGATTTATCAAAACCTGTGCAGAGGCAAAGTTGCCCAGTTGCCCATAGCAACCAATCATCTTTCTTCTTACTTTCATAACAAGGCTTATGCAAAATGAAAGAAGCAATCTGATTGGTTGCTATAGGCAACTGGGCAAGTTTTCCTCTTCACAGGTTTTGATAAATCTCCCCCTTTTATCTTCCTCTCCTACAGATGTGTTTAGAAATAATGGCTTCTTATATTCCAGCTTAATTATGTATCTTTTTTTTTATATATATCCAAGTTTCTGCTAACTATGTAAATGATTTATGGTTTCCTGTGTTTCATACAATTTAAAGTTTACTGTGCACGTCATTGAAAATCAGCTACCGTATTTTTCGCCCTATAGGACGCACCGGCGTATAAGACGCACCCAATTTATAGGTGCAAAATCTTTAAAAAATAAAGAATTGGAACCCAATAGTGGTCTTCAACCTGCGGACTTCCAGATGTTGCAAAACTACAACTCCCAGCATGCCCGGACAGCCGTTGGCTGTCCGGGCATGCTGGGAGTTGTAGTTTTGCAACATCTGGAGGTCCGCAGGTTGAAGACCACTGCATAGGAGGTAATACTCACGTGTCCCCGCCGCTCCGGACCCGTCACCGCTGCCCTGGATGTCGCTCCATCGCTGTCACCGTGTCCCCGTCGCTCCGGAACGTCTCTGCTGCCGGCCGGGTATCCTCGCTCTCCGTCGCCGCCATCACGTCGTTACGCACGCCGACGCACGTACGCGACGACGTGATGACGAGGAAGGAGAGCGCCGGCCATACAGGGGATCCCTGAACGGAGAAGACACCGAGGAGGCAGGTAAGGTCCCTCCCGGTGTCCTGTAAGCACTAACCCAGCTATTCAGTCGGGCTGTTCGGGACCACAGTGGTGAAATCGCGGCGGTCCCGAACAGCCCGACTGAACAGCCGGGTTAGTGTCACTTTCCCTTCAGACGCGGCGGTCAGCTTTGAAGGGTTAATACAGGGCATCACCGCGATCGGTGATGTCCTGTATTAGCCGCGGGTCCCGGACGTTGATGGCCGCAGGGACCGCCGCGATAGGGGTGTATTTGCCGTATAAGACGCACCGACTTTTTCCCCCCAGTTTTGGGGAAGAAAAAGTGCGTCTTATACGGCGAAAAATACGGTATATTAGACAATACATTTGAGAAGAGGGTCAGAGTTATACTGCCCTCGGTTTTAGTTACAGCACTTGTCTGTGTCTTCATTTGAGTGGCGGGGCACAAATTGGGAATCCACCAACAGAAGACGACTCGACCTTTGGGGTCGAACCTAACAGGGACCAAGGAGCTTCCATCGAGGCCTCTGGTTGAGTCTAGCGTAGACAGTGGACTATAGAGACAGGTAAAGACGCCATCCTGTCTTATTGGAGATGTAAGAGGGAAAGATCTATAGCGCAGATCAGGATAATAGACAAGCCGGACGCAGCAGGGACATGTGGGGTACTAAGAGGCCACAGCCTCACTTTCTAATAAAGGTAAAGTCGCTCTGATGGTTAACTGCTTCTACGCCAGTCTCTGCTGTTAAAGGGGTTATCCAGGAAAAAACTTTTTTTTACATATCAACTGGCTCCAGAAAGTTAAACAGATTTGTGAATCACTTCTATTAAAAAATCTTAATCCTTTCAGTACTTATGAGCTTCTGAAGTTGAGTTGTTCTTTTCTGTCTAAGTGCTCTCTGATGACACGTGTCTCGAGAACCGCCCAGTTTAGAAGAGGTTTGCGATGGGGATTTGCTTCTAAACTGGGTGCTTCCCGAGACACGTGTCATCAGAGAGCACTTAGACAGAAAAGAACAACTCAACTTCAGAAGCTCAATAGTACTGAAAGGATTAAGATTTTTTAATAGAAGTAATTTACAAATCTGTTTAACTTTCTGGAGCCAGTTCATATATATATATATATATATATATATATATATATTAAACGTTTTTCCCTGGATAACCCCTTTAAGGGTGCATGCACACCACGTTTTTGTTATACAGTTCCCGTATACGGTTTCAAGTTAAAAACCGTATGGAACTGTATAGAAAACTGTATACATTGACTTAACATTGTAAACTGTATGTCAAAAACATCATCCAGTTTAGTCCGTTTTGCATCTCATACAGTTTTGTCCAGTTTTATACCCGTATCCAAAACTGTAGTCTCCCACATTTCTTGGTCCGGGTGACAAACTGTATTAAACTGTATACAGTTTTTTTTAACATGGGAGTCAATGGGAACCGTACAGAACTGTATGTCCATACGGTTCCATCAGGTTTTCACCATACGGTTTTTGACTTTGCACAGTTTTTTTTTCTTGGAATTTCAATCAAACAAGTGAAACTTTATTCAAAATGGAGTGAAAAGTTAAAAACATATACGTTTTTTTCTTTAAAAAATGGATGCAACCGGACATCATATTTCAAACTGTATACGGTTTTCAACCGTATATGGGTTAAAATTTGTACACGCTTTTTGATGCAGTTTAGTCAGGTTTTGAGGAATCCGTTTTTCATCAAAAACCTGATACAGGAACTGTATTGCAAAAACGTGGTGTGCAGGCACCCTAAGGCTGGGTTCACACTACGATCTGTAACTACGGTTCCCGTATACAGCTGGGAGGAGGGGGCGGGGCTTAATCGCGGCGCCCGCACTCAGCCGTATTCGGGAACCGTATTTAATGTATGTCTATGAGCCGACCGGAGTGAACCGCAGCTTCCGGTCGGCTGCTTTTTCGGCCGTATGCGATTTCCCGACCGTAGGCAAAAACGTGGTCGACCACGTTTTTGCCTGCGGTCGGGAAACCGCATACGGCCTAAAACGCAGCCGACCAGAGGCTGCGGTTCACTCCGGTCGGCTCATAGACACGCCACCTGCCTGTGTCCACCTTCAGCTCCCTGTGCACGTTTGTACCTGAAGATTTTATGAACTATACGCTGCAATAAAGATTGATTCGTCTGACTGCAAAAGTGCGTTTTCCATCCTGCCTCTATTTCCAGTCAAATGTATTACGCTTGGATTATAACATAGGATCCTGTCAGGAGTCATAATATAACCTTAGAGAAGGAGAAAGCATTGACCGCTCACCCAGAAATCACACACCTTCTGTGCGCGGATCCACCAGTCTCGCCTCCGGCTTCAAATAGCAGACAAAACCAAATTATTGTCCAGCACCAGGATGTGGATAAAAAACGGGTTTCTTTATTCAATGAAGACAGCTACATACATGAAATCTCTGACGCGTTTCACGCTTTCGCGCTTAGTCATGACTAAGCGCGAAAGCGTGAAACGCGTCACAGATTTCATGTATGTAGCTGTCTTCATTGAATAAAGAAACCCGTTTTTTTATCCACATCCTGGTGCTGGACAATAATTTCGTTTTGTTCACAATATAACCTTGTTCTGGCGTGCATGTACCCGTCCCCTAGGGCGCTCGGGCCGGAGCATTAAGATTTAAAGGGCCAGTGCGCCCATTAGTGAAGTAACGCCTGTGGCTCATTGATAAATTCCTCCACCGGATCTTTGTTGCCCTAGACCCTTAGAGAAAGTATTCCTGTGTATTGCCTGGCCGTGTATCATACCCTTGCTCCGTGAACTGACCTTGCTCCTTTGCCGCCTGCCTACTGACTATTTGCTACGTTCCTGACTACGCTACTGTGCCGTCTGCCCTGACCTCCTGCTATTGAGACCACGAGTTGCCTTATGCCACCTGTGCCTTGAATCTCTTCAGCCGCCTGTGTGGTCGAGCCGTGCCAGGGGTAGCGACCTGGGTACCGCCTGCCGCAGCAAGTCCATCCAACCACACAGGTTCAGCGGATCCCCTATCATCAATGTTCCAGTCTACAGAAACGTGAGTGTTACAATGAAATCTACAACTCCCAGCATGTTGGACTATATAGTAGTATATAGTATAGGTCAGTGTTTACCAACCAGAGAGCCTCATGCTGTTGCAAAACTACAACTCCCAGCATGCCCGGACAGCCGTTGGCTGTCCGGGCATGCTGGAAGTTGTAGTTTAGAAACAAAATGTGGAGCTCTGGTTGGGAAACACCGGTATAGTATATGGTGCAACATTCCGGGAGTTGGAGGATTTGTTAGATAAATACCGGCCATTGCATGGCCGGTATTTTTTTTTGTAAAAATACTGTCAGGGTTGCCAAAATACCAGCTTTGGCAGTAAAATACCAGTCTGGTGGCAAACCTACGCACCAGTCCTCTGGGGTCCATCAGTCTATCAGAGTCTGCAGAAAGACTACAGACTGTTCCTATATCTGGAAAAGAAGGAATCAGAGAGAATAGCTGATCCTGAGGGGCTACAGACTGCGCGCCCAACGTCTGACCATCCAATCAGGGCTGCACAGACTGAGCTATATACCCACGGAGTGCAACTAGGAGGCCATAGAGGAGGAGGCCCGCTTCCTGCTGCACTACTGCAAATAACCAGCAGAGGGGGATATTCACTCCAGGAGACTCTATGATCTCCTCCTGAACATTAG
Organism: Hyla sarda; assembly: GCF_029499605.1. Classification (NCBI taxonomy): domain Eukaryota; kingdom Metazoa; phylum Chordata; class Amphibia; order Anura; family Hylidae; genus Hyla; species Hyla sarda. Next base: position 406,564,184 of record NC_079192.1, read on the forward strand.
CTTCATGGAGGAGGAAGAAAAACTGCCCATCCTGCTGGGGGAAGAAGAGAACACAGCTGACATGCCTGCCATAGATTGAGGGGAGCATGATATGCCATGGACTCCTATCAAATCCGGGTGTGTCCCCATTCCCCATGCTCTTATTTCTGTGTGTCCTGCCAATAAAGCTTCTTTGAACTGAATATGAATAGATAGATAGATAGATAGATAGATAGATAGATAGATATGAAATAGATACTGTAGATATGAGCTAGATAGATAGATTGATAAAGACATCGACAGAGATGATATAGATATGAAAGAGATAGATAGATATGAGATAGATAGATATGAGATAGATAGATATGAGATAGATAGATAGATAGATAGATATGAGATAGATAGATATGAGATAGAGAGATAGATAGATATGAGATAGATAGGTAGATATGAGATAGATAGATATGAGATAGATAGATAGATATGAGATAGATAGATAGATAGATAGATATGAGATAGATAGATAGATAGATATGAGATAGATATGAGATAGATAGATATGAGATAGATAGATAGATATGAGATAGATATGAGATAGATAGATAGATAGATAGATATGAGATAGATAGATATGAGAGATTATATAGATATGAGATAGATAGATAGATATGAGATAGATAGGTAGATAGATATGAGATAGATATGAGATAGATATGAGATAGATAGATAGATATGAGAGATTATATAGATATGAGATAGATAGATAGATATGAGATAGATAGGTAGATAGATATGAGATAGATATGAGATAGATAGATAGATATGAGATAGATAGGTAGATAGATATGAGATAGATATGAGATAGATAGATATGAGATAGATAGATTTGGCCCCTCTCACCCTGCTGGATGGATAGCATTACACGCCGCTGCTCTCTGACTTGTTTTGCTGATCCCGGGGTGGAGCACTAGTACCCGATCAATAGATTGTCCGATAATAAGATGGAGTATATTAGTTTCCTATACGCGGTGTGTCATAAACCTGGTTCCTGGAAGCAGAATATATATGGCAGATGTGGTAAGTGCCGGGAACCTGCAGACTGTCTAATAGCAGACAGGCCTCTAATGGAGCAGACTGCACCCGGCCACATTAGAGCGCTGCAGATTCCAGTAGAGGACGGTGACTACAGATGACATCAGACGCGGATATCTCATATCTGTGGGCAGAGAAAAATGACTATTTATTTCTTACACAAGACGGACTCCTCTGCCATAGACCAAAGTGTGTAATCCGGATAGGTAGAGATATATTTGGTAGACGGGTTTGTTTATCTAGACAATGCTCTGTGAGCTAAACACATCAGTAGCAGCTCTACAAATCGCTGCTAGTTTGCTACAATCTATCAGTATAGAGTCCAAGCTGTTCAGCTCACAGAGCATTGTCTAGATTGGATACAACTGTTCCAACTCAGCTGAGAGCAGGACTAGCTATGTACAATGTATCAGTCTGGAGTCCTGGATGTTTAGCTCACAGAGCATTGTCTAGACTGGATACAACTGTTCCAACTCAGCTGAGAGCAGGACTAGTTATGTACAATGTATCAGTCTGGAGTCCAGGATGTTTAGCTCACAGAGCATTGTCTAGACTGGATACAACTGTTCCAACTCAGCTGAGAGCAGGACTAGCTATGTACAATGTATCAGTCTGGAGTACAGGCTGTTGAGCTCACAGAGTATTGTCTAGACTGGATACAATTGTATCACTTCTCAGCTGAGAGCAGGACTAGCTATATACAGTGTATCAGTCTGGAGTCCTGGATGTTTAGCTCACAGAGCATTGTCTATACTGGATACAACTGTTCCAACTCAGCTGAGAGCAGGACTAGTTATGTACAATGTATCAGTCTGGAGTCCAGGATGTTTAGCTCACAGAGCATTGTCTAGACTGGATACAACTGTTCCAACTCAGCTGAGAGCAGAACTAGCTATGTACAATGTATCAGTCTGGAGTACAGGCTGTTGAGCTCACAGAGTATTGTATAGACTGGATACAATTGTATCACTTCTCAGCTGAGAGCAGGACTAGCTATATACAGTGTATCAGTCTGGAGTCCTGGATGTTTAGCTCACAGAGCATTGTCTAGACTGGATACAACTGTTCCAACTCAGCTGAGAGCAGGACTAGTTATGTACAATGTATCAGTCTGGAGTCCAGGATGTTTAGCTCACAGAGCATTGTCTAGACTGGATACAACTGTTCCAACTCAGCTGAGAGCAGAACTAGCTATGTACAATGTATCAGTCTGGAGTACAGGCTGTTGAGCTCACAGAGTATTGTCTAGACTGGATACAATTGTATCACTTCTCAGCTGAGAGCAGGACTAGCTATATACAGTGTATCAGTCTGGAGTCCTGGATGTTTAGCTCACAGAGCATTGTCTAGACTGGATACAATTGTCTCCACTTCTCAGCTGAGAGCAGGACTAGCTATGTACAATGTATCCCTCTGGAGTCCTGGATGTTTAGCTCACAGAGCATTGTCTAGACTGGATACAATTGTTCCGACTTCTCAGCCGAGAGCAGGACGAGCTATGTACAATGTATCAGTCTGGAGTCCAGGATGTTTAGCTCACAGAGCATTGTCTAGACTTGATACATTTGTCTCCACTTCTCAGCTAAGAGCAGGACTAGCTATGTACAATGTATCAATCTGGAGTCCAAGTTGTAAAGCTCACAGAGCATTGTCTAGACTGGATACAATTGTATCACTTCTCAGCTGAGAGCAGGACTAGCTATATACAATGTATCAGTCTGGAGTCCATGCTGTAAAGCTCACAGAGCATTGTCTAGACTGAATATAATTGTTTACATTTCTCAGCTGAGAGCAGGACTAGCTTTGTACAATGTATCAGTCTGGAGTCCAGGCTGTTTAGCTCACAGAGCATTGTCTAGACTGAATACAATTGTACTGACAACAATGATAGCCTAAGACAATGTTTCCCAACAAAGGTATCTCCAGCTGTTGCAAAACTACAACTCCCAGCATGCCCAGACAGCCGAAGGCTGTCTGGGCATGCTGGAAGATGTAGTTTTGCAACAGCTGGAGACACCCTTTTTGGGAAACACTGGCCTGAGATATGTCGCAACCAAAGTGGCAATGGGTCGAAAATACGGACCTATAGGAGCACAATGTGCATAATAACTCCACCTGGAGCTATGTTCACACACAGTATTTTGGGATGATTTTTTTTTTATACCGTAAAACTAGTTAGTGGCCCTTGTTCACACCCGTGCACAGGCCATAAAAAAGGCTTTTTTTTTTTTTTCTTCATCCATAATATGGTCCATATTTGGCTGTAGACCAAAAAACTGCTAAAAATACAGCCCTCAAAACAGATATAAAACAAAATGTTCCAAAAGCAAACATACAAAAAAAAGGCTAAAAAATAAAAATAAAAAGCATTTTTGAGTCCTGGAAAACAGTAACATCTAAAATAAGGTGTGTGAACACAGTCTTACATAGACTTCACATTTCTATGCACTTACTACCTGTTCCTTTTTACACCTGTGTATTGTACTCCTCCCCGAGTCAACAACAACCTTTACCCTTTTATCCCTTTCTAGTCTAACTATACATTGTTTTATTGTTTACCTGTCTTTTGTATTTTTTTTAAAGGGGTACTCCGGTGAAAACCTTTTTTCCTCTAAATCAACTGGTGGCAGAAAGTTAAACATATTTGTAAATTACTTCTATTAAAAAATCTTAATCCTTCCTGTACTTATTAGCTGCTGAATACTACAGAGGAAATTCTTTTCTTTTTGGAATGCTCTCTGATGACATCACGAGCACAGTTCTCTCTGCTGACATTATTATAATAATAATAACGCTTTATTTATTGTTGTCCTTAGTGGGATTTGAACCCAAGTCCCCAGCACTGCAAGGCAGCAGTGCTAACCACTGAGCCACCATGCTGCCCTTAGCATACATCTGCTATGCATGGTTGCTAAAATGGACAGAGATGTCAGCAGAGAGCACTGTGCTCGTGATGTCATCAGTGTTCCAAAAAGAAAGGAATTTCCTCTGTAGAATTCAGCAGCTAATAAGTACGTACTGGAAGGATTAAGATTTTTTAATAGAAGTAATTTACAAATATGTTTTACTTTCTGCCACCAGCTGATTTAAAAGAAAAAAGGTTTTCACTGGAGTACCCCTTTAAGGCCATGTTAGGTATAACAAAGCCACTTTCTCTCCAGCTGTTGGCCTTTTTTCAGACAACAAAGGTGTATGGGCCAAGAAGGAAGACCATGGAGGTGCTATGAGGCCCAGGGAGAAGACCAAGTCTTGGGTAGTCCACCATTTTTCCTCCAAAACCTCAGTAGGACCCACCAAGGGGGGGGGGGGGCTATGTTGTTGGTAAATGACCTGGCCCATGACTGGGGCCCCTTTTCTTTCAACATTTCATCTTCAACAATAAAATTCCTATAAGGGCCAAACTGGGTAAGAGCCAATCATGGGCCATGAGAAAACAAAAGTAGGGTTAATAGGTCAATGTACATAACAAACATTATCTATAAGCCACATCTTGTTTGGAATTTCAAGTATGTGACTTTTTTAGCCTCCGTGACCTTATGAACAGAGGTCATCCAGAAGGTGCTGTATTCTCTCATGACCTCCATGGATGTTGCTGATGATTGGCAATTGGATAACAATAGATAAGGATCCACACCAAAGCTGTAAGGCATTAGAGATGAGCGAATTTACAGTAAATTCGATTTGTCACGAACTTCTCGGCTCGGCAGTTGATGACTTATCCTACATAAATTAGTTCAGCCTTCCGGTGCTCTGGTGGGCTGGAAAAGGTGGATACAGTCCTAGGAAAGAGTCTCGTAGGACTGTATCCACCTTTTCCAGCCCACCGGAGCACCGGAAAGCTGAACTAATTTATGCAGGAAAAGTCATCAACTGCCGAGCCGAGAAGTTAGTGACGAATCGAATTTACTGTAAGTTCGCTCATCTCTATAAGGCATGATTATTTTTTTTACAGGATGGAACATATCGGATAAACATACGGTAGTAACAAGTGTTTCCAGTAACTCCACTGGAAAACATTATTATTATTATTTTTAATCAACTGGTGTTAGAAAGTCAAACAGATTTGTAAATTTCTTCTATTAAAAATGTTTATTTATTCCAGTACTTATAAGCCGCTGTATGCTCCACAGGAAGTTCTTTTCTTCTTACATTTCCTTTCTGTCTTACCACAGTGCTCTCTGCTGACACCTCTGTCCATGTCAGGAACTGTCCAGAGCAGGAGAGGTTTGCTATGGGGATTTGCTCCTGCTCTGGATAGTTCCTGACATGGACAGAGGTGTCAGCAGAGAGCACTGTGGTCAGACAGAAAGGAAATTCAAAAAGAAATAACTGGAGCATACAATGGCTGATAAGTACTTGAAGGAAAAAGATTTTTTGATAGAAGTAATTTACAAATCTGTTTAACTTTCCGGCACTAGTTGATTTAAAAAAAAAAAAAAAATGTTTTCCAGTGGAGTACACCTTTAAGTTTCCCTATAGCACCCCCACAGGGTAAGTTAGGCATTACACAGTTAATATTTAGATCAATAGTGTTGTGTCCTCCACAACAAGAAACACTCTTTGCTCCAGCCAATAGAAGAGGCTTCCTGGATGGTTTGAGAAACTATATAGTAGGGATTGACCGATATCGATTTTTTAGGGCCGATACCGATACCAATAATCTGTGACTTTTTAGGCCAATAGCCGATAACTTATACCGATATTCCGGTATAAGTTACCGGCTATTTCCCCCTACCCGGCCCCGCAGAAGCCACTGCAAATCAATGATTTAAAGCGGGCGCTTTAAATCAATGAACTGCAGCGCCTTTTGCAGGGCCAGAGACCACCACCGCCACCTGCTCCTCTCCCCCTGCCTGTCCTGGGGTCCTCCCTAGTCCAACCACCACCGCCGCTGCACCATTGCCTCCCCCATCCCCGGTTTTATAATTACCTGTTCCCAGAGTCCGCGCTACTTCTGGCTCCGGCGGCGTCCTGAGCTGTCACTGTGCGCACTGATGGTGACGTCGCGTTGAGGACGTCACTCGCCATTGCGCTGCGTAGGACGCCGCAGGAGCCAGAAGTAGCACGGACCCCAGGAACAGGTAATTATAAAACTGGGGATGGGGGAGGCAATGGGGCAGCGGCGGCAATGGTGGTGGTCTCTGGCCGGGGAGGCGGGGCAGGTGCGGGGCATTATTGGCATATCGGAAAGGTAATTGCCGATACCGATAATGTCCAAAATCGTGAATATCGGCCGATAATATCGGCCAAACCAATAATCGGTTGATCCCTACTATATAGCCCCTCAAAAGTCTTCACTTGACAACCCTGTACCATGTATCCTACTATTTAGGTCATAGTTAATAGAGGGTTGTTCCCAATTACTGTATCTATTGGCCAGGTAAGAGATATGCACTAAAAAGAGCAGCTATGTGTTAAGAAGAAACATTTTTATAGAATGGTTCAATATATTTGACCAGGTGACATGTAGTGGGTTTAAATTGTACTTTAAAGGGGTGCTCCATATGAACAATCCTCACTTGTTATAAGACTACCTTGAAAATAAGCTGACCACAAAGTCTACCCCTGATGGGACCCCCATTGATCAGTGCTCTGTTTCTAAGCAGCGCCACCACAGGACAAAGTAAGCATGACTTAAAGGGGTACTCCGCTGCTCAGCGTTTGGAACAAAGTGTTCTGAATGCTTAGAGCCGGCACAGGGAGCTTGTGACGTCATAGCCCCGCCCCTCATGACGTCACACCCCACCCCCTCAATGCAAGTCTATGGGAGGGGGCGACACAGCTTTCACCCCCCCCCTCTCATAGACTTCCATTGCGGGGGCGGGGCGTGACGGCATGATGGGGCGGGGCTATGATGTCACAAGCTCCTGTCACTGGATCTAAGCATTCTAAACATTTTGTTCCAAACGCTGAGCAGCAGAGTACCCCTTTAATGTCCACTGAAATCTATAGATTGTCTGTGTAATGCCGAACAGGACAGGTCCTCCAGAGAGACACTCTTAGAAGCCTCTTTCTACTCTGACCATGATAGGAGGATCCTGAACAAAAGACCCCTACAGTATTCCCTTATAGGGTTAAAAAAAAAAAAGGGTTTTCTAGAAATTTTTCCAGTTATGTAGTAACGACACAGGATATGTATGTGGTCATGGTAAAGTGTTTGCTTCATTTCAGCAGGTTGTGTCTCTATTACGATACCTCAGATAGTTTAGACGAGTCCCCAATTGGTGGTGGAGAAATCCTTCAGATACAAAAATATGCAAAATACTAAAAGAACAAAAGAAAAACTGGTGGCAAAACAATAGAAGACGTTTCACATGTCGTATCTGCTGCAAGATAAAACCCTTCTGGTTTCATGGATATCGTTCCCGTAACAAGAGTCTGGGTTTCCCTCCGTCTGAGGACTATTGGACTATAATAGGCCTTTCTGTAGGGATCCTATTAAAAGAGGCGATTATCTGTTTTAACAGATTAAAAAAAAACAGATCTCTCTGTGTAATAGGACATGTGCGGCCCACAAACGATAGAAGCGGCCACATGAATGATTCAGCGATTGTTCATGCAGCCTGTGCGATTATTGAGCCTTGTAATAGGCTTTGTAGTCAAACACCGATCACCATGATCAGCACCCGTTTGCCTCTAAAGTTGGCTCTTTTAATAGGGCCCTCAATTCTCTAACCACCCTATACGCAACTTCCTTCCTGTCAGGCACCCCCTCCCTATCATCAAGTCACCTCCAAACTTTTTAGGTATAAGACTTCTTTCATGCTTCCCCTTCCTTTTGGAACCCTTTTTTTGATTTCCAAAAACTCAAACCTTTTACCTTAAACTTTCTATAATTGGCCTATAGCATATCTAACCGGACCTAATTTAAGTAACCTGTTACCCAAAAGCGTTAGTATTGCCACTAAGTTCTGCCAAAGATGACAAAAAAGCCTAAAAGAGGATAACAATCCTCTAGTAAAACCCAACGTCAACAAACAAAAAGCATTTCAAAGGTGCTGAATACCTAATAGCACTGCTAAGCCTGGAGCCATGTTCTCCACACTCACTGTAAAGTGTCGAGAGAAAGGAGATGGATACACAACTTATATTTGGGTCCTTTGAGGTGCCGATACACCGTATACCATAGTTGGCCTCACATCTATCAGACATTTATGGCATATCCTGTGGATAGGCCATATATGTCACACATGGGAATGCCCTCGAGCCAGGTTCTAATTCTGAACAATAATAGGAGCATAGGTATAGGAAGTGTACAGGTAGAAGTGCCCCTATACCCCGCCTCCCCCCCCCCGCCCTCCAGGACCTGGTGCATAAGGGGGTTCCAAGGACCACATAAGAAAATACTGGAATTATAAAGGGGGACCCTGTCTTAGTTTTAAGATTGGTCCCATGAGCTTCAAGTTATGTCTAAATCACATAGCTTGAGTACCCAAGACACTACTGGTGCTACTCATCAGGGGAAAACAACAGGATCGAAGGGATGGATATCAGTAAACTGTCAGGCGTTCCCAATTGAAGTGGGATTGGTGAAACTAAATAAATATGCCATCTAAATTCCCATGTCTGGGTCACCTCCCATAATGCACTGCTGGCTAGAATACATATATAAGACAAAGCTCAACAAATCCCAATCGCCAGGTCGCCAAGGCAACAGATAATGTCGTCCTGGCATCTAGGTTTTAGTTAGTCTTTCTTAGTAACCCCTTCCCAACCTCCAATACATATTATTTCCATTTTCTTAATAAAAAAATAAAAAAAAACAAATACAAATCATTCCTGATCCTACACTCATTCCTGATCATTCCTGATTTTTGGTCACATATCCCCCCAGATAAAACCCAGATGAAAAAGTCAAAGCTTCACAAAAGTAGTACTAGTAAAGAATAATGCTCGTGGCGCAAAAAGTGAGCTATGTAGGTGAAAAAATTAAAAAGAGGGTAAAAATCCTGGTACCTAACTTTTTTTGCTGGCTCCTAGATTCAAAACAAATTTGTCAAGCCTTAATATAAGGAAAGGAGGTAAAAGAGAAGGTGATGGGGGATGATCAAGAATTATCTTTGTAGAAATTGGTGACAGTACTACATTAGGCAGCATAATGACACAGAGAAGGATGGTATACAGGACTCGCTGCGGGGAATTACTGCCCAACAAATCTGACGTTGCATTTCCGAGTACGCTGCGAAAATGTCTTGGAGCTTCAGTGTAATCTTTAAAGCATTTTACTCCCTTTGGGGACCCATTATGAGCTCAGCGCAGAAGCCCGTATGTTGAAGTCAGTAGGCTCAACGTTACAATAGCAACCAACGCACAATCTACCGTAACGGCAAACCTACCAGACAGATAGATACTGTAAATGAAGGGCATAAAAGATGAGGAATGGCCAAGATGTCCGCGAGCTGTTGGCTGTTTTTCCCCTATGGTAATCTGATACTTGGTGTAATAGCGGAAGGACCGGGGTATATAGCAGTCATAGATTTTTCATGTGGCGGTCACTTAGTGATAAAAATAGAACAGAACGCAGGGTTGTGTGGGGCGAGGGATGTACTGTCATAATGCAGAGCACAAAGCAAGTTGTAAAGATAAAAAACAAAGCAGTGTAAACAATGGTGCTCCGGTGGTGGGAACATTGACATGCAAAAGGTGGAGGTCAAGGTGACTAGTGCGGCTGCTTATCATAAGGAGGGGTCAATCTTTGGTGAAAAACGGCTCGGTAATGAGATGTTAAGGTCTTAAAGGGGTACTCCGGTTGAAAAAAAAAATTTCAAATCAACTGGTGAAATGGATTTAATATACATAACCATATACATACCGTATATACTCCGAGTTTTTCAGCACGATTTTTCATGCTGAAAACGCCCACCTCGGCTTATACTCGAGTGAACAAAAAAACGTTTCTGGCTTTAGCTGTGAGGGGATGGTCCCGGCCGTCCATCTCCGCCTGTCAATCCCCGGGCCTTCGTCAACATCCAGACCCCCCTTTTGTTTTCTACTCACCTTCCCTCGGTGGGAAGGAAGGCTGAGCTGGTCCGGGCCATTCATATTCGACCACCTATGCTGCAGCGACCGTCCGGTGGGGAGGGTTAGCCGTTCTGGGCTGTCCATCTTCACCGGGAGGTCCTCTTCTCCGCTCCGGCCACGGACTAGTGACGTTGAACATCCCTGCGCGGTGGCATCAATGCAGCGTCACTAGTTCGGGGCCGGAGTGGAGAAGAGGACCTCCCGGTGAAGATGGACAGCCCAAAACGGCCAACCCTCCCCACCGGACAGTCGCTGCAGCATAGGTGTTCAAATATGGACAGCCCGGACCAGCTCACCCTTCCTTCCCACCGAGGGGAGGTGAGTAGAAAACAAAAGGGGGGTCTGGATGATGAGGAAGGTCCGGGCAGTGGTCTTCAACCTGCAGACCTCCAGATGTTTCAAAACTACAACTCTCAGCATGCCCGGACAGCCGATGGCTGTCCGGGCATGCTGGGAGTTGTAGTTTTGCAACATCTGGAGGTCCGCAGGTTTCAAGACCACTGAGAAGGGATTGACAGGCGGTGATGATGACGAGGGGGATGATGACGGGGTGATAATGACGGGGGTGTTAATGACGGGTGTGTTAATGACGGGGGTCTGGATGATGACAGGGGGGATGATGTATTTCCCACCCTAGGCTTATAGTCGAGTCAATAACTTTTCCTGTGTTTTTGGGGTGAAATTAGGGGCCTCGGCTTATATTCGGGATGGCTTATACTCGAGTATATACAGTATGTATTTTAATTGGTATAAAATGTCATATTTTACATTTGCTTAGTTTGTTTGCTCAATATTAGTTGACCTGACAGAAATCATCCTTTCCCCCACGAGTGTAGCCTGCACTATCAAGATTGAACTGTTTGCAGAGAGATGAGTGCTGTCAACCTGACATTTTGGATATTTGAGGAAAAGAACAAGGTTAATAATTGCTTAGCGCTTAGAAAAAAACAAGTCAAACTTGCGCATGACAAAGCTATGTACACGTAGACTAACACACACATGTCACTAATAATTAATCGATAATGTGTGTGGTAATGTATGTTAAAAACCCCTATGGATTGTGGTAAGAAAGAAAGGAAGAATTTCTGTTTGGAACTACGTGTCAGAGTGTTATTCACTTCGATGCATGCATCAAATAATAATTGATTTGGAAGGGAACAGATATCCATTAGGTCCTGAAGGAGAGATCTACTTCAGTTGGCGCCCAATCAGGGACTCCGAGTTCATTGGGCCAGACCAACCGGAATCGCACAGACGGGATGCAGAGGAGCTTGAAGGAGAGATCTACTTGACTGGTGCCAGAAAGATTTGTATAATATTCTATTAAAAAATCTTAATCCTTCTAGTAATTATCAGCTGCTGTATGCTCCAGAGAAAATGTTGTAGTTCTTTTCAGTCTGACCACTGTCAGGAACTGTCTGCGTGTCAGGAACTGTCCAGAGAAGGAGAAAATCCCCATAATGAGCCTCTCCTGCTCCGGACAGTTCCTGACATGGACAGAGGTGTCAGTAGAGAGCACTGTGGTCAGACAGAAAAGAACTACACAACTTCCTGTGGAACATACAGCAGCTGATAAGTACTGGAAGGATTAAGATTTTTTTAATAGAAGTAATTTGCAAATCTATATAACTTTCTGCCACCAGTTGATTTGAAAAAAAATAAAAATTTCCACCGGAGTACCCCTTTAAGGTCTTACAAATGGTAAACTTATATGAACCTACAAACGCCAAAGGGCGTAACACTTAGTAACCCCAACACCAAATAAATAGTAAGAAAATATATATAAAATATATCTATTTTTATTAAATATCTATTTTCATTAAATATCTAATATTTCTTTTATATGTGAATTTATATCCAGCGAGGCATTTTTTTTACTAGTATATATACAATATTTTTAAATATCCATCTATCATATATTTCTGTATGACATATCTCTGTAATTTAGTATTTTAATAAAAATAGATATATTTTATATATATTATCTTACTATTTATTTGGTGTTGGGGTTACTAAGTGTTACGCCCTTTGGCGTTTGTAAGTTCATATACAGTTTTCTTCTGGTTCAGTAAACCCCCCCCCCATTCCCTTTTATGTAGCCAGTACTCAGGACTTTTTTAGGTTATATGGTTAACTTAGTATGGAAGCACAATACATTTTGTGATCAATAAATTACAATACATTTTTGTTCGCCCCTAAAACCATGTATGGTCCAGGATTCTTAGCAGCCATCGACTTCACCATCGACGCAGCCATCGACAACACCAAAGATTTGACCAATTCCTAACTGCATCGATGATGTAAAGTGGAGGTCAAGGTGACCGATACCGATACACTTACCAGAAGGAGAGGACAATCTCTGGGCTGAAGGGTGAAGAACTGCTGCGGTACTGAGATAGTCATCTTACACAGATGTTCAACTCAGGACTATGTAGCACTATGGGGAGAACAGTAAGGTTCGGCACTGACGCAACTAGGGTGATACCGCTGTAGGATTGAGCAGCAGCGTAAGCTTGCTGATTGTGGATATGCGGTGGTGCAATGTCCGTGGAAGATAAATGGCAATGTATGAATAGAAGACACGGGACAGCACTCACCATCCAAGTGATCTTGATTTCCAAGCGTTTGGAAGCATCCGAAGTGGACACAGGTGGAGGCGGGGAGCACAGCCGGAACAGACAGTTTCACACAATTAGCGCTTCCTCAAGCCGGTGTACCGGAAGCGCTAATTGCGTGAAACAGTCTGTCCCGGCTGTGCTCCCCGCTTCCACCTGGGTCCACTTCGGATGCTTCCGAACGCTTAGAAATAAAGATCACTTGGATGGTGAGTGCTGTCCCATGTCTTCTATTCGTACAACTCAGGACTATGATTGGTTATGAAAACACAAGGAATTTTAGGATTAGACTATTTCTTTTGAGCGGCGTAGCTATTTTCACAAATTTCTCTTCCTCCCTACGACCATTCATAGTCCAGGGTTCTTCTCAGCAATCAACATCTGGAAGATCTCAAATATTCCTGACTGCATTGATGCTGCACTTTAGCTCTGAGTTAAAGTACCGTAAAACCTGAGGAGGGCAGCAGCAGTAGTAGTGGGCAGCTCTTCTACTAGCATTATTATAGTGTTGATTCAGCACAATCAGGAAAGGTTGCTGTCCCCATCCTTAAAGGAATAGTCCAGTGCTGAAAACCTTATCTCCTATCCTAAGGATAGGGGATAAGTTTCAGATCGCGGGGGGTCCGACCACTGGGGCCCCCCGCGATCTCCTGTACGGGGCCCCGACAGCCCGCGGGAAGGGGGGTTGTTGACCACTGCACGAAGCAGCGGCTGACACGCCCCCTCAATACAAGTCTATGGCAGAGCCGGAGCGCTGCCTTCGGCAATCTCCGGCTCTGCTATAGCGATGTATTGAGGGGGCGTGTCAGTCACCGCTTCGTACGGTGGTCGAAACCCGCTATCTGGTCAGCGAGCCTGGCCCCATACAGAGAGATTGTGGGGGGCCCCAGCGGTCAGACCCCCGGCGATCTCAAACTTTTCCCCTATCCTTAGGATAGGGGATAAGTTTTTCCCCCCTGGACTACCCCTTTAAGATTTATTTAAGGGTTGGAAAATGTTCAAGCACAGTGGATTGTCGGGACAGGAAACAATACAACATGAAGATCCCTAATATCTGTGCAGTTCCCTACTAGAACATGAGAATTGTTATATAACACTATTACATACTGTATGTACTGTATGGCAGTTTTGTTTTGTTTTTTTATCACTGTTTAAAGGGGTACTCCACTGGAAAACATTTTTTTTTTAATCAACTGTTGCCAGAAAGTTAACCAGATTTGTAAATTACTTCTATTAAAAAATCTTAATCCTTCCAGTACTTATCAGCTGCTGTACACTACAGAGGAGGTTGTTTTCTTTTTGAATTTCCTTTCTGTCTGACCACAGTGCTCTCTGCTGACACCTCTGTCCATTTTAGGAACTGTCCAGAGCAGGATAGGTTTGCTATGGGGATTTGCTCCTACTCTGAACAGTTCCTAAAAAATGGACAGAGGTGTCAGCAGAGAGCACTGTGGTCAGACAGAAAGGAAATTCAAAAAGAAGAGAACTTCCTCTGTAGTACACAGCAGCTGATAAATACTGGAAGGATTAAGATTTTTTAATAGAAGTCATTTACAAATCTGTTTAACTTTCTGGCATCAGTTGATTTAAGAATTTTTTTTTTCAAGTGGAGTACCCCTTTAAGGCTGGAAGTAACTACAGTATATGTGCAAAGTGTGAGCGAATACGATTCCTAAAGTCTGAAGTTCAAACAAAGCGGTCTACTAATGCCTAAGAATATGTACAAACATTACCAATAATTTCTGCTGCCATCACTGTTGTAGCATTGGGACATTTTGGTTTTTGGGTGTATAAAGTGACTCTGAGATGGATTACATAAAACATTATCTATATGGATTTCCTGTGGGTTAGCAGATGCTTCCTGTTTGCATGTATAAATGTTGTAATCTGAGCTATAGCTGGAAGCTCCACCGCATATACCAAGACTGCTGCAGACTGTAGACCACAGGAGGCGCTGGTGCTCCCGCAACAAGCTCTACTGCTGTATGTGAGCCATCCAGGAAGCCAAGTACTATATATATATATATTTTTTTTGTCTTAAAGGGATACTCCACTGCCCCAGCGTTCAGAACTTTTTAGGTTCGTGACGTCACAGCCACGCCCCCTAACATAGACTTGCATTGAGGGGTGTGTGGTCATAACATCACGAGGGGCGGCGCTGTGACGTCACGACCCCAAAAGGTTCCGATACAAAATGTTCCGAACGCTGGGGCAATGGAGTAACCCTTTAAATAAACACTTGGTTTCTATTGTAGTTGTGCGGGTCCTTTACATGCTGTAATTCCCTTAACCCCTTGGAATTTTTTTGCGCGTACGCCATTGACCGTGCGGTTTAATTAACAATATGTTTTTATAATTCGGACATTTCTGCACGAGGCGATACCACATATGTTTATTTTTATTTACACAGTTTTTTTTTTTTTTATGGGAAAAGGGGGGTGATTCAAACTTTTATTAGGGGAGGAGTTAAATGATCTTTATTCACTTTTTTTTTTTTCACTTTTATTTGCAGTGTTATAGCTCCCATAGGGACCTATAACACTGCACACACTGATCTCTTACATTGATCAGTGGTTTCTCATAAGAAACCACTGATCGATGATTCTGCTGCTTGACTGCTCATGCCTGGATCTCAGGCACTGAGCAGTCATTCAGCGATCGGACAGCGAGGAGGCAGGTAGGGACCCTCCAGCTGTCTTGTAAGCTGTTTGGGATGCTGCGATTTCGCCGCGGCGATCCCGAACAGCTCCCTGAGATAACCGGCATGGTTTTACTTTCACTTTAGACGCGGCGTTCAACTTTGAACGCCGCGTCTAAAGGGTTAATAGCGTGCGGTGCCGCGTTCAGTGCTGCGCGCTATTAGCCACGGGTCTCGCCCGTTGTTATAGAACGGGAGCAGACTCATGACGTACCAGTACGTCATGGGTCCTTAAGGGGTTAAAGGGGTACTCCGGTGGAATACTTTTTTTTTTTTTTTTTAAATCAACTGGTGCCAGAAAGTTAAACAGATTTGTAAATTACTTCTATAAAAAGTAATCCTTGCAGTACTTATCAGCTGCTGTATACTACAGAGGAAATTCTTTTCTTTTTTGAATTTCCTTTCTGTCTGACCACAGTGCTCTCTGCTGAAACCTCTGTCCATGTCAGGAACTGTCCAGAGCAGGAACAATTCCCCATAGCAAACCGCTCCTGCTCTGGACAGTTCCTGACATGGACAGAGGTGTCAGCAGAGAGCACTGTGGTCAGACAGAAAATAAATTCAAAAAGAAAAGAACTTCCTATGTAGTATACAGCAGCTGATAAGTACTGGAAGGATTAAGATTTTTAAATAGATGTAATTTACAAATCTGTTTAACTTTCTGGCACCAGTTGATTTAAAAAAAATGTTTTCCACCAGAGTACCCCTTTAAATGGCAACCATTACACCTTAGCATGGTAAAAACAAAAAAGATAGAACTTAGAACAACAACCAACCATTAAACCTTGGAACAGCAACTTAACCATCAAACCTCAGAAAAGCACTATCAGACCTTAGAACTGCAAACAGTAGACTTAGAATGACAACCAACCGGTAGACCTTAGAAGAACAACAAATCTTAGAACTTTAACCAACTGGTATACCTTGAAGGAAGTCTGTCACCAGTGTCACCTGCACTAACCTGTCGGTACCGACAGACAGTGCAGGTGACACTGATGACAACGGTACTCACCTTGTCCCGTTCCGTGGCGGGGATCTTCGGTAATTTCCTCCGTTAGCTCCAGTCTTGGCAGCCGGCATGGGGCACGGGCGGAGCTTAATGACGTCACCGTTGCTGCGAGACCCTGTAGAGAGCAGCAGCGGTTTTGGGCATGGGCGGAGCTTAGTGACGTCACCGCTGCTGCTCCCTGCGTGGTCCCACTGTGAGAGAACAGCAGCGGTGAGGTCAGTAAGCTCCGCCCGTGCCTGGATCGGAGCTAACGGAGGAGATTACCGAAGATCGCCAACACGGAACGGGACAAGGTGAGTACCGTTGTCATCAGTGTCACCTGCACTGTCTGTCGGTACCGTCAGGTTAGTGCAGGTGACTCTGGTGACAGATTTCCTTTAAAACGGCAAAACATAAGACCTTAGAACAGTAAAATAGTAGCCAAGATTTTAAAGTTATTAGTAGTTTTAGCCTCGTTTGCTCTTGCTGTGTAATCATTTCCTAGTCATGTGATTTTTAATTAATGGTTTATATTATCTTTACATTATATCTTAGCCAGCACGTATCTTGATCTTATCACATATGGCCTTATAACCTAATAATTAAACATGTAGAAGTTCTTACTAATGATGGAGTTCATAAGTTCCACTTATTAACCCTTTATTCTCTATCACTAACAAAATACAAACTAATGTACAAATAAATATACATTCTTTTGCACACGACAACATAGTTTTGCACCCAATACAACACTAAATAATGTATGCAGGTCTAATGGCTGGTTGTCTAAGGTCTAATGGCTGGTTGTCTAAAGTCTAATGGTTGGTTGTCTAAGATCTAATGGCTGGTTGTCTAAGGTCTAATGGTTGGTTGCCTTTCTAATGTCTATCACCTGATTGCCATTCTGAGGCCTAGCTTTTTGGTCATCGTTCCATTCTAAGGTCTATTGGTTGCCATTCTAAGTTATAATGGTTGGTTGCTTTTCTAAGGTCTATTATTTGGTTGCGTTCTAGACTTTAGCTACACAGTAAAGCTCCATAGTAATACTCCATATCCATTTAGTTCACTCTGGAGTTTCTAAATGCATAATGAAATGCATCAGCCGATGGAGACCACATTGACGGAGACACAATGTTCTGTATGCGATGGAATATGAGAGCGAGCACCCCCAGGAGAATTTAGATTTACCAACAACTAGGCCTAAGAACAACAACCTAGCGGAAGACTGGTAAACAGCCAACCGAAAGACCTTAAAATGACATCCAACCGGTAGACCTTAAAATGACATCCAACCGGTAGACCTTAAAATGACATCCAACCGGTAGACCTTAAAACGACATCCAACCGGTAGACCTTAAAATGACATCCAACCGGTAGACCTTAAAACGACATCCAATCGATAGACCTTAAAATGACAACCAACTGGCAAACCTTAGAACCAAGCCCAGAAAATCTTGATGTTGGGCCACCAAGCTATATATCTGCTGAGGCTTATATATTTTGGACAGGGTAGGGTAAATAAGAGGATCATCTCCCCCTTTTGTCCCATGGTAGATCATCAAACTTAAAAGTCTAAAAACTTTTATGGCCAAAAACTTCTCCTACGAGCTATGACTTTAAAACAAAGACCTGCTCCACAGCATCACCTACGAGAAGCCTCGGTGCTTTTTCTAAGGCCGGTGACCTCTCGATTTCCATATATCCAGTCCCAGTAAATACATTAGCTGTCTCAATCTCGCATCAAGTGCCGTAATTGATGTTCTCTGCAGAGGGTCTAATGCAGTAATTGTTGTCAGAGGCACTTTGAGCCAAATTTCCTATTAGAAAAGGCCGTACATTTTCCAATAATTGAGTAAGTGGTTTATTTTAGACATGACTGAAATTTTACCCGGCTTTTTTTTCCTGCCTATGGAGAAAATATATTTCTGAAATGTCTTTATGGCAGCTATACCTTGTAATGAAGACATACAGAGAGCCTGGGTATAAATATTTGATGGCGGCATTAAATTACTGCACTTTGCATGTCGGCTTATCATTTTCTCATTCCAGTATATAGGGATTGAGATAAATTATTAAAGGGGTACTCCGGTGAAAACCTTTTTTCTTTTAAATCAACTTGTGGCAGAAAGTTAAACATATTTGTAAATTACTTTTATTAAAAAATCTTAATCCTTCCTGTACTTATTGGCTGCTGAATACTACAGAGGAAATTCTTTTCTTTTTGGAATGCTCTCTGATGACATCACGACCACAGTTCTCTCTGCTGACGTTATTATAATAACATCATCAGTGTTCAAAAAAGAAAGGAATTTCCTCTGTAGCATTCAGCAGCTAATAAGTACTGGAAGGATTAAGATTTTTAATAGAAGTAATTTACAAATATGTTTAACTTTCTGCCACCAGTTGATTTAAAAGAAAAAAGGTTTTCACCGGAGTACCCCTTTAAGTAACCTATGTCCGATAGGATGGCAGCTTTAGGTACAAGTCGCCATTATCATTCTCTGTAGGTCGCGTTACCTCAGCGTAACCCCAAGATCTACAATTGTTGGACCCGTTGTTCATCATAGTCATTGGAGAAATTCAACCAATGATACCAAGGCATAGACACGTCAGAAGGTTAAAGAAGGTGTCCGTTACTAGAACATCATACTGCTGTTCTTCCAAAAACAGTGACACTTTGGTCCATTGGCTGTACCTGGTATTGCAGTTCGGATCCATTCACATAAAGGGTACCTCTTGTTTGATTGCGGCAGAAGGAAATGAGAGGTGCTCTTATAACAGGGATAAAATGCAATGATATGAGGGACGTACATCATCCCCCCCTGTCGTCATCCGGACCCCCATCATTAACACCCCCGTCATCATCACCACCTGTCATCATCCTCCTCCTTCATCATCCCCCCTTCATCATCACCCTGTCATCATACCCCCCTTCATCATCTCCCTGTCATCATCCCCTTGTCATCATCCCCCCGTCATCATCACCGCCTGTCATCATCCTCCCCCTTCATCATCCCCCCTTCATCATCACCCTGTCATCATACCCCCCTTCATCATCACCCTGTCATCATCCCCCCGTCATCATCACCTCATGTCAATCCCTTCAGAGCTCTTCAATCTGTGGACCTCCAGATGTTGCAAAACTACAACTCCCAGCATGCCCGGACAGCCATCGGCTGTCCGGGCATGCTGGGAATTGTAGTTTTGAAACATCTGGAGGTCTGCAGGTTGAAGACCACTGCGGCCTTCGTCACTATCCAGACCCCCATTTAGTTTTCTACTCACCTCCCCTCGGTGGGAAGGAAGGATGAGCTGGTCGGGGCCATCTATGCTGCGGGGACCGTCCGGTGGGGAGGGTTAATCGTTCCGGGCTGTCCATCTTCACCGGGAGGCCCTCTTCTCAGCTCCGGGCCCGGCCTCGGACTAGTGTTGTTGCCTTGACGACGACGCACAGGGACGTTCATGCGCAGGGACGGACGTCCCTGTGCGTCGTCGTCAAGGCAACGGACAGGTGGCTGTCCGGGCATGCTGGGAGTTGTCGTTTTGAAACATCTGGAGGTCCGCAGGTTGAAGACTACTGAAAGGGATTGACAGGCGGAGAGTTCACTCGAGTATAAGCCAAGGGGGGCGTTTTCAGCACGAAAAATCGTGCTGAAAAACTCGGCATATACTCGAGTATATACGGTACATTAACCACTTAAGGACTGGGTGTTTTTCCGTTTTTGCTCTTTCGTTTTACCTTTAAAAAATCATAACTCTTTAAATTTTGCACCTAAAAATCTGTATTATGGCTTATTTTTTGCGCCACCAATTCTGGTCCGAACTGGACCCTTCGTCTGGCAACGTGCATCGTTGATGCACGTTGCCAGACGAAGGGTCCAGTTCGGACCAGAAACGCGTTGCTTTCTGTGCTAATAAACCACGTTTTAGACACTGAGAAGGGTCTATAGAACTTTCTTTCCATCAGGACCAGCGCCATCAACGGCCCATTTTTCGTCTTTTCATGTTACTTAAAACTGCTGGGACATCGCTGTTGCTCCAGAGGACCGTGGCTGCAGACCTGAGATCTTATCTAAGGCTATGAAAGGTGTTGTGCTCTCAGCACAACGCAAATCGGTGAGTGCAACAATTTAACCTGTCTCTATCTCACCTTAAACATCCTTCACTAGGGGCGCATATCCCTGTTTTTTCTTTATCTTTTCTATAGTGCTACTAATAGGATGTGTGCACACATTAGATTGTTACGACCATCTGTATGCCACAGATTTTGCTGCAGTTTCGCACATGAAAAAGCCACAAACATAGCCATAACGCTTTCAATTTTCCACCTACAGACCCACATGAGGGCTTGTTTTTTGCTCCACCAATTGTACATTGTAATGACATCATTTGTGGGTCGAAATTGAAAAAGGAACACCATTTTGCAACTCAGGGGGAGGGGGGGATTTTTAACGAAAAACCTGTATGCTTAAAGGGGTATTCCGCCCCTAGACATCTTATCCCCTATCCAAAGGATAGGGGATAAGATGTCAGATCGCCGGGGTCCCGCTGCTGGGGACCCCGGGGATCGCTGCTGCAGCACCCCGCTATCATTACTGCGCAGAGCGAGATCGCTCTGCACGTAATGATGGGCAATACAGGGGCCGGAGCATCGTTACGTCATGGCTCCGCCCCTCGTGATGTCACGGCCCGCCCCCGTCAATACAAGTCTATGGGAAGGGGGCGTGGAGGTCGTCATGCCCCCTGCCATAGACTTGCATTAAGGGGATGGGCCGCAATGTCATGAGAGGCGGAGCCATGACGTCACGCTGCTCCGGCCCCTGTATCGCCCGTCATTACGCACAGAGCGAACTCGCTCTGTGCAGTAATGATGGCGGGGTGCTGTAGCAGCGATCCCCGGGGTCCCAGCAGCGGGACCGCGGCAATCTAACATCTTATCCCCTTTCCTTTGGAGAGGGGATAAGATGCCAGGGGCAGAATACCCCTTTAAAATTGTCCTCTTCTTACCCTTATAACCCTTACCCTTTTTTAAATCAACTGGTGCCAGAAAGTTAAACAGATTTGTAAATTACTTCTATTAAAAAATCTTAATCCTTCCTGTACTTATTAGCTACTGAATACTACAGCGGAAATTCTTTTCTTTTTGAAACACAGAGCTCTCTGCTGACATCTCTGTCCGTTTTAGGACCTGTCCAGAACAGCATATGTTTGCTATGGGGATTTCCTTTTACTCTGGACAGTTCCTAAAATGGAGGGAGAAGTCAGCAGAGAGCACTGTGCTCGTGATGTCAGCAGAGAGCTCTGTGTTCCAAAAAGAAGATAATTTCCTCTGTAGTATTCAGCAGCTAATAAGTACAGGAAGGATTAATATTTTTTAATAGAAGTAATTTACAAATCTGTTTAACTTTCTGATTTAAAAAAAAATTTTAGTTTTTCACCGGAGTACCCCTTTAAGAAGATTCCCTTCCATTCCTTGAGGTTATTATGGAAACACATTTAGGAAAGGTGAAGGAAAGAATTTTAACAATTAAGTGATATTGGGGATATGATGAATTTGCAAAGGCGGAGAGACATTTTAGCATCTCAATAGTCCTTACGTTTCTATAGCTCTTGGGTTCCTAGACAGGTAAAGGCTCCACCAACCTCATGTAACCTTTTTATATGTTTATTACCTCTTCACACCTCGGTGACACATGGTACATTTCCTAAACTAACAACGTAGATACGAATTGAGTCGCCATATACGTGTCAATGTGCCTTTAACTTATGCGGCATTGACCAATATACAGACGTCTTAAAGGCTTATGCAGGATCAAGGACCTATTCATGCTTCTATTGTTCAAGAACTATCCAGAGCCATAAAGTTGTACTTTGCAGACTATAAGTGGTGCAGATGGTGCAGAAGAGCTGGGCCTTAGTTCTACACAGGGGCTAAAGTCGAAGGAACTCGCCAAAATGTTTCAGACCAATACATGTGTGGAATCTCGGATGGGAGAAGCCCACCGGTTCTTCTGAGGTCCCCTTAAATGGGTACTACCGTGCTGACAACTTATCCCCTATCTAAAGTATTGGGGATAAGTTGCCTGATCGAGCGGGGTCCCGCCGCTGTGGACCCCCGCAATCTCATTAGGCCCCGGGGCGAACATCGCTCCAGGTCTGGTGACTGCCGATCACGGGGCCGGAGTATCGTGACGTCACGGATCTGCCCCCATGTGACGTCACGCTCCGCCCCCTCAATGCAAGTCTATGGCAGAGGCGAGATAGCTGTTCGATGTTCGCTCCGGGGCCTGATGAGAGGGGGGTGCTGCGTGCGAGATCGCGGGGGTCCACAGCAGCAGGACCCTGCACGATCAGGCAACTTATCCCCTATCCTTTAGATAGGGGATAAGTTGTCAGCACGGTAGTACCCCTTTAAAGGAGAAGTCCCATGCCCGATCAGTACAGAAAAACTTTCCGGAGCCCCGGCTCTCCCATAGAGATATATGGAGGAGGTGTGGCGGACCCCACTTCAGGCGGGAGTCGTGTCACACCACTCTGTGGGAGAGCCAAGGCTCCGTACAGACGATCGCGGGCGTCCACAGCGCTCAGACCCCCCAAAATTTAAAAACCCTGTAGATAGGGGATATGTTTTTCTGTACTGATTGGGCATGGGACTTCTCCTTTAATGGTCTTAATACGATGGATCGGGAGAAATGGCACATGGAATCGGTCTGCTGATATAAGTATTTCTGATAAAGGAGATTAAAGTACAATTCAAATTAGGCAGCAAAGCAAGGTTATACAGTGGTTCCTCAACATACAGGAGGACCATGGTATGTTAAAACCATCCAGACACACTGGGAGTTGTAGTTTCGCAACATCTGGAGGTCAGTTTTGAGACCACTTTATTGTATAAAACGTGCAGATCCCCAATTGTGTTAACTGGTACATCCCTACCTTTAACCACTGGATTGGCTGGATTGGCTTATGACCATAAAATAGTGAGAGGAAAGGAAACTGCAGGAATTTACTTTTCCTGCAGCTTCCCTCCCAGACCCATCAGTAGGCCCAAAATGACTGGGGTTCACCAAATAGGAAGGAGGCCTCATCATTTTCCACACGAGTGGGATTTCCCACTCATCTCCTATTCCCCTGAAACCATAAGACCAAAAACCCTATTAAAGGAGCTGTCCTATATGGACAACAACAAGTTCTCGAAAATGTTCACCCGCTGCTGGTCAACTATGGGTTGATTAGTCCGGCAAAAGGCGAATATATTTGTGTTGAGTCCCTCAGAGCAGACACACAAAGTATAAGGAGACAACCCCTTTAACCACTTGATTGGCTTCACACCATACAACAGTAGGAAGAGGGAAACTGCAGGGAATTCAGCTTTTCTGCAGCTTCCCTCCCAGACCCATACATAGTAGGCCCATACTAGGGGTGTGAATCGGCAAGAATTTGGCGATACGATACGTATCACAATACACGTATGACGATATATGGCGATATATCCCAATTTTGTTTACGGGACAATATATCGCGATATATCCCGATTCTGTCTCAAAAACAATGTCTTTTACACTTTTTTTTAAACTTTATATTTTTTTTATACACTTTATTAGACTTTTAAGAGGAATCATTAGATTCCTCAGACAGATGAATAGAGTTCTATTGAACTCCATTGATCTGCGATCCATTGATAGAGCCTAGTCAAGCCAGGATCTATCAATGACAGAGCCACGGGACAGCAGGAAGCAGAGGTAAGCCCTCCGGTTACCTCCACAGTGGATCACCCACCCACGATCGCGCTGCGGGGGAGCGATCCACCCCACTAGCCCACCAGGGAGCATTCAGAAATCCCTTTAGACGCCGCTATCAGCTTTGACAGCGGCAATCTAAAGGGTTAATAGCCAGCCGCGGCCACATGCTGGCTATTAGCGGCGGCCCCCGACTACTGAGAACAGCCGGGGGCAGCAGAGTATGGAGCGGGCAGGAGTCCAGAGCCCGCTCCATACAGACTGCTGAGCGCCGCATGCTGGATATTAGCGGCGGTGATGCATCAACGGCCCCCGGCTACTGAAATAAGTCGGGGGGCGCAGAGTACGGAGCGGGCAGGAGTCGGGAGCCCGCTCCATACACACAGAGCAGGTCCGGCCCTGCTTGCACGAGCCGGAAAAATTCACCTGCCCGGTGCCCGGAAAAGCATGTCCCGGACGTCAGGAGATACAAATTCCACATCCCTAAAAGGATGGATTCAAAAATATTTTGAATCAATTCAGTATTGCCAAATGAAAAATTGCGATAATCGCGCAAATCGATTTTTTCTTACATCCCTAGCCCATACTGACAGCCACATACACATGACTGCTAAAGATATCACACAATGGAAGGTCAACACTGGACCTCAGATCAGGGTCCATATATTGGGCTTCTAACCAGGGCCCAGTAGAACCTTTATCCAGGCCTGACACCGGTGACCTCTGTTGTGATGTGGTGCAGCAGGACCCGGCTAATCCAGGCTCACACACACAATACGTGACCTTCCCCTGATCCCGCAGGCTGAGGTCACCGCTCGGTTTACCCGCTGTCCCAGCCAAATCCACTCCAGTATTAGCATCAGTGATACTATTTTTCCTGGGAAACAAAACAGCTGAACGGGGGAACCACTACAGAGAATTATCCAATGGAGTACGGGCCGGAAAATATTGGCATACTGATGTAGCTGAGCTGCACAAAATGTAGTAGGCTTACCTGCAGTTCTATATAAAAAAAAAACACTACCCACTCTGTCTGCTCTTCAGTTTCCCAAATGTCTATCTAGACGAAAACAATGGGACATACCCTGTCTTATGGTCCATAAAGTCTAGAGAAAAGCCTCTAGTGGGAGCCTTGTCATGTTATGTTTCCTTCTGGTGGCCCTCAGATCATAATAATAAATCAGAGGGGCCCCATGTACCAGTAATCGTAGTAAGAGGAAGCATAACCCTGATCAGACATGGCTACTGGTAGTGTTTGTGATGTTCTACATGGAGCTGAACACCCGCAAACTGTGGGCCCCCATGTGGCATCTGTCGTGGTCCA
This sequence comes from Hyla sarda, assembly GCF_029499605.1. NCBI lineage: Eukaryota > Metazoa > Chordata > Amphibia > Anura > Hylidae > Hyla > Hyla sarda. Next base: position 406,589,640 of record NC_079192.1, read on the forward strand.
GTTGTTGCATCTTGAATACGAATAGAGGTCACCGAAAAAAAACACTAAGAATTAACCTTGATTGGTATTAGTTAAAATGGTAGAAAAATCCTCAAAACCATCAAAAAAGAAAAAGAAAAACTGTGGAGTGACAATAGGGGCACCATTGGGAGTCAAAGTCACTTCACCAAGATAATGAGAGATGAATGGTATATCCCTACCAGCCAAGGATACAATAGAAGTTGATTAATTACAGATATCCTCACTAAAGGTGGGCGTATAGGTGAGGGAAAAAGAGGGGGAGGGTCCTAGGGGAGTAATGAAGGCCCAGTTGCTGTGGTTGGCCACTGACTGTCACTCTCCCTAATATTCCCTCACTCCAAGCCTAATCCTTGGCAGAGTTTGAAATACGAATAGTTAAATACAGGCATAGCATGCCCATCTGAATGAGGCCTAACTATGTTTGTCACAGCTCACCTCAACCAAATATTCCAACCACTTCCAAACCCGAATCTTTGTACAACCCGAGAACGACCATATACATTATATCCCACCATATGTTTACAATATAGAGAGAACCCAAAAACATAGAGGTACTGAGAAGGCCCAAAAGCAACCGGTCCAGATCTCTAGACTTCTGATCAAAGCCCTGGTCACCATGTAAGCATCATCTCCTCAAGTGCACGGGCCGGTCAGAGACGTCTGGATAAGAATCCATTCTCCCTGACCGCTATCGGTGCAGAGCAGGAGCTGACACTGCAAATAGCAGAGAGGCCAGGCCTCAGACACATTCTTCCGCCTATTACTCGGGCACTTGTCTTTGTCACAGGATTGTGCTGTGGAATAATGTCATGGACATTCTGCTACACAACCGGAAGGGCCGAGATTAACCCTTCAGAGACAGATAGATAGATATGAGGTAGATAGATAAATATGAGATAGATAGATAGATAGATAGATATGAGATAGATAGATAGATAGATATGAGATAGATAGGAGATAGATATGAGATAGATAGATAGATAGATAGGAGATAAATAGATAGATATGAGAGAGAGAGATATGAGATAGATAGATAGATATGAGAGAGATAGATATGAGATAGATAGATAGATAGATATGAGAGAGAGAGATAACAAGGTACTGCCCAAACACCTGCACATGCCAAATTTAGCACTGAAACCCCCACATCAATAGATATATCTACACTGATAAACCATAAATACAATAATATAAAAAATCTATTCTGTGTAAACACAATGATGACGATGGCCATGATCTTGTCATTAGAGCTTAGATGTGGCTGGTGACACGCTGGGCCTGTTGGGGGTTGTTGTACGTGGCTCCAGGTCTCCCCCAAGTCCCCACAGTCAGTGAAGTCAGAAGAAAAGTGAAAGGACCGGAGAACATGATGTCACATCAGCTATGGGCTACACTGTATCCACCTATATACATAGACACCTATATACATACACCCCTATATACACTGTCGGGGAAGTCTTCAAGGGGACCTCCATGCGATGTCACAGAGTTTCTAATTAATATACACGAGCTTGTGGAGAAATGACTGTGACACAGACACAAGCCGTGTTCAGAATCTGTTCTATTGAGGAGGGAGACCCCTCCATATATATGTTACAAGCCATGTTCAGAATCCATTCTATTGAGGAGGGAAGACCCCTCCATATATATGTTACAAGCCGTGTTCAGAATCCATTCTATTGAGGAGGGAAGACCCCTCCATATATATGTTACAAGCCGTGTTCAGAATCCGTTCTATTGAGGAGGGAGACCCCTCCATATATATGTTACAAGCCATGTTCAGAATCCATTCTATTGAGGAGAGAAGACCCCTCCATATATATGTTACAAGCCGTGTTCAGAATCCATTCTATTGAGGAGGGAGACCCCTCCTTATATATGTTACAAGCCGTGTTCAGAATCCATTCTATTGAGGAGGGAAGACCCCTCCATATATATGTTACAAGCCGTGTTCAGAATCCATTCTATTGAGGAGGGAAGACCCCTCCATATATATGTTACAAGCCATGTTCAGAATCCATTCTATTGAGGAGGGAAGACCCCTCCATATATATGTTACAAGCCGTGTTCAGAATCCATTCTATTCAGGAGGGAAGACCCCTCCATATATATGTTACAAGCCGTGTTCAGAATCCATTCTATTGAGGAGGGAAGACCCCTCCATATATATGTTACAAGCCGTGTTCAGAATCCATTCTATTGAGGAGGGAAGACCCCTCCATATATATGTTACAAGCCGTGTTCAGAATCCATTCTATTGAGGAGGGAAGACCCCTCCATATATATGTTACAGGCCGTGTTCAGAATCCATTCTATTGAGGAGGGAAGACCCCTCCATATATATGTTACAGGCCGTGTTCAGAATCCATTCTATTGAGGAGGGAAGACCCCTCCATATATATGTTACAGGCCGTGTTCAGAATCCATTCTATTGAGGAGGGAAGACCCCTCCATATATATGTTACAGGCCGTGTTCAGAATCCATTCTATTGAGGAGGGAAGACCCCTCCATATATATGTTACAAGCCGTGTTCAGAATCCATTCTATTGAGGAGGAAGACCCCTCCATATATATGTTACAAGCAGTGTTCAGAATACATTCTATTGAGGAGGGAAGACCCCTCCATATATATGTTACAAGCCGTGTTCAGAATCCGTTCTATTGAGGAGGGAAGACCCCTCCATATATATGTTACAAGCCGTGTTCAGAATCAGTTCTATTGAGGAGGGAAGACCCCTCCATATATATGTTACAAGCCGTGTTCAGAATCCATTCTATTGAGGAGGGAGACCCCTCCTTATATATGTTACAAGCCGTGTTCAGAATCCATTCTATTGAGGAGGGAAGACCCCTCCATATATATGTTACAAGCCGTGTTCAGAATCCATTCTATTGAGGAGGGAAGACCCCTCCATATATATGTTACAAGCCGTGTTCAGAATCCGTTCTATTGAGGAGGGAAGACCCCTCCATATATATGTTACAAGCCGTGTTCAGAATCCATTCTATTGAGGAGGAAGACCCCTCCATATATATGTTACAAGCCATGTTCAGAATCTGTTCTATTGAGGAGGGAGGACCCCTCCATATATATGTTACAGGCCGTGTTCAGAATCCATTCTATTGAGGAGGGAAGACCCCTCCATATATATGTTACAAGCCGTGTTCAGAATCCATTCTATTGAGGAGGAAGACCCCTCCATATATATGTTACAAGCCATGTTCAGAATCTGTTCTATTGAGGAGGGAGGACCCCTCCATATATATGTTACAAGCCGTGTTCAGAATCCGTTCTATTGAGGAGGGAAGACCCCTCCATATATATGTTACAGGCCGTGTTCAGAATCCATTCTATTGAGGAGGAAGACCCCTCCATATATATGTTACAAGCCGTGTTCAGAATCCATTCTATTGAGGAGGGAAGACCCCTCCATATATATGTTACAAGCCGTGTTCAGAATCCATTCTATTGAGGAGGAAGACCCCTCCATATATATGTTACAAGCCGTGTTCAGAATCCGTTCTTTTGAGGAGGGAAGACCCCTCCATATATATGTTACAAGCCGTGTTCAGAATCCATTCTATTGAGGAGGAAGACCCCTCCATATATATGTTACAAGCCGTGTTCAGAATCCATTCTATTGAGGAGGGAAGACCCCTCCATATATATGTTACAAGCCGTGTTCAGAATCCATTCTATTGAGGAGGAAGACCCCTCCATATATATGTTACAGGCCGTGTTCAGAATCAGTTCTATTGAGGAGGGAAGACCCCTCCATATATATGTTACAAGCCGTGTTCAGAATCCATTCTATTGAGGAGGGAAGACCCCTCCATATATATGTTACAAGCCGTGTTCAGAATCCATTCTATTGAGGAGGAAGACCCCTCCATATATATGTTACAGGCCGTGTTCAGAATCCATTCTATTGAGGAGGGAGACCCCTCCATATATATGTTACAAGCAGAAAAACAAGAAGGGTGTTGTCAAACCATATGGTACAATACTTAATCTATACAGGATCTTTTTCCTGAATGTGAAGGGGGCCACTTTGTGAGAACATCCTTTAAGAACACTTCACAAACCCTGTGGGGCCCCCTGCATTGCTTCCAGAAAAATCTTAGTTTTCTAAGAAAGGTAGAAGAAAGTTCAATCATGGTTGGAAATGGACAACATGGCAGCTTGAACCAACACTTGTTCTCTGACAACACAGACCCCCTATATACATAAACACCTGTACACATAGACCCCCTATATACATAAACACCTGTACACATAGACCCCCTATATACATAAACACCTGTACACACAGACCCCCTATATACATTAACACCTGTACACATAGACCCCCTATATACATAAACACCTGTACACATAGACCCCCTATATACATAAACACCTGTACACACAGACCCCCTATATACATAAACACCTGTACACACAGACCCCCTATATACATAAACACCTGTACACACAGACCCCCTATATACATTAACACCTGTACACATAGACCCCCTATATACATAAACACCTGTACACATAGACCCCCTATATACATAAACACCTGTACACATAGACCCCCTATATACATAAACACCTGTACACACAGACCCCCTATATACATTAACACCTGTACACATAGACCCCCTATATACATTAACACCTGTACACACAGACCCCCTATATACATTAACACCTGTACACATAGACCCCCTATATACATTAACACCTGTACACACAGACCCCCTATATACATAAACACCTGTACACATAGACCCCCTATATACATAAACACGCATATACATAGACACCTATATGCACAGACACCTAAATACATAGCCAACTATATACACAGACCCCCCCTATATACATAAATACCTATATACATATATCATTTTATACACAGACCCCTATATACATAGCCAACTATATACACAGACCTCCCTATATACATAAATACCAATATACATATGTCCTTTTATACACAGACCCCCCTATATACATAAACACTTATATACACAGACACCTATATACATAGCCAACTATATACACAGACACCTATATACATAGCCAACTATATACACAGACCTCCCTATATACATAAATACCTATATACATAGATCCTTTTATACACAGACCCCCTATATACATAAACACTTATATACACAGACACCTATATACATAGCCAACTATATACACCGACACCTATATACATAGCCAACTATATACAAAAACACCTATATAAACAAACCCCTACATACATAGACACCAGTGTGTGTGTATATATATAGACACCAATACAGACCCCTATACATAGACACCTATATAGTATACATAAACACCTATATACATAAACACCAATATGCATAGACAATATATACATGGACCCCTTTATACACAGATCCATATATACATAGACACCTATATACATAGACACCTATACAGTATACATAAACACCAATATACATAGACAAATATATACATGGACCCCCTTATACATAGATCCATATATACATAGACACCTATATACATGGGCCCCTATATACATAGACACCTATATACATGGGCCCCTATATACATAGACACCTACATACATGGGCCCCTATATACATAGACACCTACATACATGGGCCCCTATATACATAGACACCTATTTACATGGGCCCCTATATACATAGACACCTACATACATGGGCCCCTATATACATAGACACCTACATACATGGGCCCCTCTATACATAGACACCTACATACATGGGCCCCTATATACATAGACACCTACATACATGGGCCCCTCTATACATAGACACCTACATACATGGGCCCCTCTATACATAGACACCTACATACATGGGCCCCTCTATACATAGACACCTACATACATGGGCCCCTATATACATAGACACCTACATACATGGGCCCCTATATACATAGACACCTACATACATGGGCCCCTCTATACATAGACACCTATATACATGGGCCCCTATATACATAGACACCTATATACATGGGCCCCTATATACATAGACACCTACATACATCGGCCCCTATATACATAGACACCTATATACACGGGCCCCTATATACATAGACACCTACATACATGGGCCCCTATATACATAGACACCTATATACATGGGCCCCTCTATACATAGACACCTATATACGTGGGCCCCTATATACATAGACACCTATATACACGGGCCCCTATATACATAGACACCTACATACATGGGCCCCTATATACATAGACACCTACATACATGGGCCCCTATATACATAGACACCTATATACATGGGCCCCTATATACATAGACACCTATATACATGGGCCCCTATATACATAGACACCTACATACATCGGCCCCTATATACATAGACACCTATATACACGGGCCCCTATATACATAGACACCTACATACATGGGCCCCTATATACATAGACACCTACATACATGGGCCCCTCTATACATAGACACCTATATACGTGGGCCCCTATATACATAGACACCTATATACACGGGCCCCTATATACATAGACACCTACATACATGGGCCCCTATATACATAGACACCTATATACATGGGCCCCTATATACATAGACACCTATATACACGGGCCCCTCTATACATAGACACCTACATACATGGGCCCCTATATACATAGACACCTATATACACGGGCCCCTCAATACATAGACACCTACATACATGGGCCCCTATATACATATACCTTTATATCTATTTATACATCTACATGACACAGACAATGCAGAGACAAGCAGGCGGTGACCACTTCTTCTTGACACGCCATTCAACACCATGCCAACTTTATTCCTAAACAACACCTGCCGGCAGTGTATGGACCAGCTGGTGACCATGGATGGCACTGTAGGTTTTTGTCCCCAGTTTTGGTTGCCACCAGTGACCGACACTTCCCACACCTACACGACTCAACCTGAGTGCCCAGGTGCCACCCTCACCGGTGTCGTGGGCATCACTGGCATACCGCTCATTCCTCCAGCACTGGTCCGGGCATTGGTAGAAGATGCCCAAGGACTATGGCAGTGTTTCCCAACCAGGGTGCCTCCAGCTGTTGCAAAACTACAACTCCCAGCATGCCCGGACAGCCGAAGGCTGTCCGGGCATGCTGGGAGTTGTAGTTTTGCAACAGCTGGAGGCACCCTGGTTGTGAAAGGCTGGACTATGGTATCCTGCAGGGGCCCTGGGTTTCCAGACCTTTTCCCCCACCCCAGGCCCTGCACCCACCTCCTTGAGTTGCTCCAGCTCCTGCCTGAGGGTGTCATACTCAGCCTCCAGCTCATCATACTGCTGCTTCAGGGCCAGCTTCTCCTCCAGGACCACCAGCCCATACTCTGCAGCCTGGATCTTCTCCTGGGTGGTCTCACTCAGCTCCTTGGTCAGTCTCTCAATCTCAGCCTTGTAATCCTCCACAGTCTGCAGCACCTCCTCAGCAGCCATAGTCCCTTGTGCTGGGAGTCAGACTGGATGGACAGATGGGTGGGGAGGGGAGAGAGGAAGGGGGATGAGCAGAGATGGAGGCTGTGGGTATCAGATCTGCAGCATCATGCCAAGCACAGGCGCAGAAGCCTGCCCCACCATGCCCACAGCAGCCCCCTGGATGTGCTGCACCCCCTATACACTGCCCGGGCTTTTCTGCTTATTCATAGCCGGGCACACCAAGGAGGAGGCAGCGCCATCTCTTCTGCAGTGTGAACTTTCCACCTGATAACCCCCCCTCTGCAGGCTGCAAAATGATGCAGTCTGCCAGGAACCGGCGTCTACAGCGACAGCCCCGGGAGCGCACATGTCAGGTCATGGGGGGAGAGGGGTGCCCAGTGTCAGTGAGGAGCTCTGGGGGTGACGCTGGTGCTGTAGGTAAGGCGGCATCATGTATGGGCACAATGAGTTATTGTGGTACCCGGTCACCTGGAGATGGAGAGAGGAGGAGGAGGAGGAGGCTATAGAGTCTATGCCAGGGGAACCTGTCTGTGTGTCTGGCTATACATCTATCTAATATCTATCTAATAACTATCTATCTATATCTATCTATCTAATAACTATCTATCTATCTCATATCTAATAGCTATCTAATAACTATCTATCTATCTCATATCTATCTCATATCTATCTATCTCATATCTATCTATCTCATATCTATCTATCTAATATCTATCTAATAACTATCTATCTCATATCTATCTATCTCATATCTATCTATCTCATATATATCTACATGTCTATCTATCTCATATCTATCTATCTATCTATCTATCTATCTCATATCTATCTATCTATCTCATATCTATCTATCCCATATCTATCTATCTCATATCTATCTATCTCATATCTATCTATCTCATATCTATCTATCTATCATATTATCATCACATCATATTATCATAACATTACATCATATCATAACATTACATCATATCATAACATCACATCATATTATCATGACATCACATATTATCATCACATCATATTATCATGACATCACATCATATTATCATGACATCACATCATATCATGACATCACATCATATTATCATAACATCACATCATATTATCATGACATCACATCATATTATCATGACATCACATATTATCATGACATCACATCATATTATCATGACATCACATCATATTATCATGACATCACATCATATTTTGATAACATCACATCATATTATCATGACATCACATCATATTATCATGACATAACATCATATTATCATGACATCACATCCAATTTTTATCACGACATCACATCATATTATCATAACATCACATCATATTATCATGACATCACATCATATTATCATGACATCACATCATATTATCACGACATCACATCATATTATAACGACATCACATCATATTATCACGACATATCATATTATCATCACTGCATATTATCATGACATCACATCATATTATCATAACATCACATCATATTATCATGACATCACATCATATTATCATGACATCACATCATATTATCACGACATCACATCATATTATAACGACATCACATCATATTATCACGACATATCATATTATCATCACTGCATATTATCATGACATCACATCATATTATCATAACATCACATCATATCACGACATCACATCATATTATCATAACATCACATATTATCATGACATCACATCATATTATCATGATATCACATCATATTATCATAACATCACATATTATCATGACATCACATCATATTATCATGATATCACATCATATTATCATCACATCATATTATAACAACATCACATCATATTATCATGACATCACATATTATCATAACATCACATCATATTATCATGACATCACATCATATTATGATAACATCATATTATCATCACATCATATTATGATAACATCACATCATATTATCATAACATCACATCATATTATCATGACATCACATCATATTATCATAACATCACATCATATTATCATGACATCACATCATATTTTGATAACATCACATCATATTATCATGACATCACATCATATTATCATAACATCACATCCAAGTTTTATCATGACATCACATCATATTATCACAACATCACATCATATTATCATGACATCACATCATATTATCATGATATCACATCATATTATCATAACATCACATCATATTATCATGACATCACATCATATTATCACGACATCACATCAAATATATTATTATCACTGCATATTATCATGACATCACATCATATTATCATAACATCACATCATATTATCACGACATCACATCATATTATCATAACATCACATCATATTATCATAACATCACATCATATTATCACGACATCACATCATATTATCATGACATCACATCATATTATCATGACATCACATCATATTATCACGACATCACATCATATTATCATAACATCACATCATATTATCATAACATCACATCATATTATCATGACATCACATCTTATTATCATAACATCACATCATATTATCATGACATCACATCATATTATCATGACATCACATCATATTATCATAACATCACATCATATTATCTTGACATCACATCATATTATCATGACATCACATCATATTATCATAACATCACATCATATTATCTTGACATCACATCATATTATCATGACATCACATCATATTATCATAACATCACATCATTTTATGATGACATCACATCATATTATCATGACATCACATCATATTATCATGACATCACAATCAATTACAATCAATCATAAAGTCATATAAGAAATTACAGAGAATCAATAATTCATAGTCAGTGCATATAGTGATATAAAAGACTCCTAAAGTTACTGGATCGACCATATTCATCATCATATCTAGTGTAGAAACATAGTTTGTCCATGTGAAGCCTAAGAAATTAAAGTGTTCCTGTCGCTTTTAAAGACTTTTGACATGTCCCATACACACGCCAAAAGTTTTGACCTGTCGGGGTCTGAGTGTTCAGACCCCGATCAATTGTTGGAACGGGCGGGGAGAAGAGTACAGACCCCATAAACTCTTGTCCCAGCTCGTTCTAGCTATCGGTCATGGTCTAAGCACCCAGACCCCACCCAATCAAAATCAAATATTTTTTAAAGTGACAGTGCCCATTTAATTATAACCAGCAGGGATCCATAGTAAACACCAGCAGGGATCCATAGTAAACAAAGTTGTGTGGGACGCCAAGTGCGGCGCACGCTGGATGCCAGAACAACTTCCGGGAGCAGAGGGATTGAGTCTAGCCAGAGAGCCCAAGCAACACGTCCACCACACGTCCACTTTCTCTGAGGGCACTACTTTCTTCTTGGCGCTGGTGCCGTGGCTTGTGTTGGCGCCATCTTTAAACAGGGCTGATGCTGTATGTATTAGTTAAATAGAATTCAGCCACCAGTAACTACCAAATGTGTAAGGACTGTCCAATGCATAAGCGTACAGCCTGTATGGTGCCAGGTGGGATCCATAAGAATGGTTCCTATAATTCATTTAACCCCTTAAGGACATGTGCTGTAAATGTACGCCTCGGCAGCATTGCATATATTTATGACGCGGCTTTGAAGCAAGCGCATTTTTTGCATCGGGGCCCTGTGGTTTCCAGATACCCCCCATGTCCCTGTCATTTATTAAACAAAAAATGATCTATGACATGTGACAAGTTTTGATCAGTTAGGGTCTGGGAGAAGCGCTTAGCAGAGAGACATCATATAGAAAGTCTATGGAGCCCGTCTCCTGCAGCGAAAAGAGCAAGTACTCAGCTGGGTGCTCCTATTGATCGATGGGGGTCTCAGCACCTGGACCCCGACTGATGCAGCCTTTGTTTTTTGTTTTTTTTACTATCTTCGACAGTAAAGAAAAAATAAGTACATAGAATAATAAACAAAGGTCATACAGTACATATTAACAAGACCAGGTTACAATATGGTAATCTGCATAGATCCGCCTGTCAAGATGTTGGAAAGTCCAGATTTTTTTTCCAGGTCGGTTCGGTGACTATCCAGGGACGGCCCCACATCAAGGACATTAAAGGGGTACTCCGCTGCTCAGCATTTGGACCCAGCCGTTCCGAACGCTCGAGCCGACGCCGGGAGCTCGTGGCATCATGCCCCCTCCCATAGACTTGCATTGAGGGGGCGGGGTGTGACATAATGAGGGGAGGGGCTATTACACCTCAGCTTATGGTCAGTAATCCAGGTAACATGCAATGAAAAAAATTTAAAATAATGTACATAAAAAAGTAGAGGTAGAAAGGGGGGAGAAGTTATGGAGAGAAAGGGACAGGTAAGTAGGGAAGATAAAGAGAGTAAAGATGACGAATCTGCTCCAGCTCCTCGGGATCCGTCCACCGCCTCAGACCACCCTTAGGGATTCTACATATTCATCCTACTGGTGTCACAATGTCTGGAAAGCATCTAGTCTGTTTCTCACCATAGCAGACTTATTTTCCATTCTCCGTATATCTGCCATTTTGTCCAGTAGTATCTGGAGTGGGGGGCTTTCAGTTTTCTTCTACCATTGAGCCACAAGACACTTGGCCGCAGTGAGTATATGTGAAAAGAGCTTAGATTGAATGTTACTACACTGCTCAAAAAAATAAAGGGAACACTTAAACAACACAGTGCAACTCCAAGTCAATCGCACTTCTGTGAAATCACACTGTCCACTCAGGAAGCAACACTGATTGACAATCAATTTCACAGGGACCGACGTCCACAGGTGGGGGTTGTGCTTACAGCCCAACACCGTGCAGGACGTTTGGTATTTTCCAGAGAACACCAAGATTGGCAAATTCACCACTGGCGTCCTGTGCTCTTCACAGATGAAAGCAGGTTCACACTGAGCACATGTGACAGACATGACAGAGTCTGAAGACGCCGTGGAGAAGGTTCTGCTCCCTGCAACATCCTCCAGCATGACTGGTTTGGCAGTGGGTCAGTAATGGTGTGGGGTGGCATTCCTTTGGGGGCCGGAAAGCCCTCCATGTTCTTGTCAGAGGTAGCCTGACTGCCATTAGGTACTGAGATGAGATCCTCAGACCCCTTGTGAGACCATATGCTGGTGCGGTTGGCCCTGGGTTCCTCCTAATGCAAGACAATGCTAGACCTCATGTGGCTGGAGTGTGTCAGCAGTTCCTGCAAGAGGAAGGCATTGATGCTATGGATTGGCCCGCCCGTTTCTCAGACCTGAATGCGATTGAGCACATCTGGGACATCATGTTTCGCTCCATACACCACAAACTGTCCAGGAGTTGGTGGATGCTTTAGTCCAGGTCTGGGAGGACATCCCTCAGGAGACCATCCTCCACCTCATCAGGAGCATGCCCAGGCCTTGTAGGGAGGTCATACGGGCACGTGGAGGCCACACACACTACTGAGCCTCATTGTGACTTGTTTTAAGGACATTACATAAAGTTGGATCAGCCTGTAGTGGGGTTTTCCACTTTGATTTTGAGTGTGACTCCATATCCAGACCTCCATGGGTTGATAAATTTGATTTCCATTGATAATTTTTGTGTGATTTTGTTGTCAGCGCATTCAACTATGTAAAGACGAAAGTATTTCATACGATTAGTTCATTCATTCAGATCTACGATGTGTTATCTTAGTGTTCCCTTAATTTTTTTTGACCAGTGTAATTCCACCGGGTAGAATGTTCAAAAGATATGTTTCCGCTGACAGTGGAATGTGAGACCCTATAACCCTCCTAACTAGTGCTTGCACCTCCAGCTAAAAGTGTCTTAGAAGTGGGCAGTCCCAAAATATGTGTGGTATAGAACCAATATCTCTACTGCACCTCCAACAAGAGGGTGAAAGTGCGGGACGATGCGATGCAGTATCTCAGGCGTGTGATACCAATGTAGTAACATTTCGTACTGGTTCTCTTTGTGTGTGCGATGCAAGTTGAGGACTTAGCTGCCATGACTAAATGACCTGCCATTGTGCGAAGGTGAGGGTTTTCCCTGAATAAGATTCCTACTTTGTCATATATGGTCGTAGTTGGGACGTGTCCTCTGGAGATATTAGAATATCATAAATTCTTGAGATCAAACCTCTAGTGCTGGTGTCTCGCTTAGAAATAAATCCAAAGGGAGTTGGAGGTGGGAAAGGGGGATCACATGGGTGAATTCCTAAATGTTCCTGAATGTTGTGGTAGTGAGATAGGGACTCTCTTGTTATGTGAAATTTGTCACCATGAGATTGTTAGGTTAGAAGCTTTCGAGTGATGGGATCAACCAAGTTGGCTTGGTAAAATATCTTGGCCATGATCCAAGAGGAGATAGTCCTGATGTCATCGCTATCTGGGATACTAGGGTTAAATAACATCAGTGTAAGTAGAGAGGTCGGTGATTTAAGGGGATATTTGGAGGATGACTCGTTCCAGATTTTAATAGTTAGTCTCATTGGCCCCAAAAGTTTCCTTGTGATAGTGCAGGGGGTAGTTTAGTCTGTGGTCTGTATTAATTTAAGAGTTCTAGTCTGGGGTCTGTATTACTTTTAAAGGTCTGGCCTGTGGTCTATGTTACTTTTGGAGATTTCGGGTCTGCAACACCATTAAAGATCTGGTCTGGGGCCCAGATTACTTTTGGTGGTGTAGTCTGGGCATCTGGGACCTGTCTGTTCTGGGAACTCTATAACATTTAGAGGTCGGTTCTGGGGTCTATATTACTTTTGGAGGTCTAGTCTCGAGTTTGAATTACTGATCTCATCTGGGGTCTTTATTGCTTTAATGATATGGTCTGGGGTCTCTATTAGTTACGGAATTCTGGGATCTGTCTTACTTTTGGAGGTCTAGTCTGTGATTTGTATGACATTTTGGGGAGTGGTCTAGGTCTATATTACTTTTGCAGGTCTGGTCTAGGGTCTGAAATACTTTTAAAGGTCTGGGGTCTTTATTGCTTTAATGATGTAGTTTAGGGTCTGTATTACTTTTTGAGATGTAGTTTGGGGTCTGTATGTAAGGACAGGAGTGCATTAAAATTCAGACGCTTTGTAAAACAAACCAGTGATCTGTATGGAAATGTATCTGGAAGTTTCCAACATTGAATAAAGTAGAAATCATCAGGGGAAGCCCAAAAAGATAAATCTCTGATAACAGAAAACTAAGAGCACATTCAGCCATAAAGTACATGGTGGTACTGTCCCTTTAAATGAGCCATTATAGATAAGCATTGCTGTCAGTAGACCATTAACATTTGGTTACACAAGGTTGGAAAATGGAAAGAAATGCTTCCTAGCAACACAGAACAATGGCAGGGTGCAGGTGAATTTGCCTTCCCGGGGGGAGCTTGTGGCTCATTCCTGTTTAAATTATGCAGATGATGTCATTACCATAAGAAAACAAGAGGGTTTCCAGCAACGGCTGTCTAGCTACTTTACATGTCGTAGGCGGCTATTAAGGTTTTGTACCTTGGCTACGAATCAAATCTGTTTGTGATTATTTTATTTTTGGCTGCAATTTATTCTACACCAGTGTTACAAAAAAATCTTTACAATTTAATACAGAATGTAAAAAAATGTGTGGTATCTGTGTTGGTATCTCTTCTTAATTCCGGTAACCAAGTTGTGTTCTCTACTAGAAGGGTCCAGGTACTTCCAGCAGCCATGGAGCTATTATCTAGTCACAGGGTCACCCAGGCCTCAAAGAAATGCATATTTTGGTTTCCCTTCCCTCCCCTGTAGCTTATTCTGTTTTATATTGTATTCAACTTAGGTAGACTCAAGTTATCTTGGTGCCCAAAGTAGGGTTTTCAGAATGGTAACATGCTGGAGAGAATATATAGAAAAAAACGGTATTGGGAGGCGCTGCTCAAATTGAGGACATAAGGACAGACTCAGGCGGCAAAGGACAACAAATATTATTAAAAGGTATTGGGGACAACGTGTTTCGGCATTCACTAATGCCTTCCTCAGGTCCACTAACAGGTCTAAAAAGAAACAAATGTATATACAGAATGTTCCGTAACAAAACGTGGACCAAATTAAAACAAAAAATATTTTCTTACATGATTATTACATGCTTGACTCTAATGCATTAAAAAAATTCTTAGAAAATGAAATAAATGGTCTACTAAGAATTAAGAAGCATCTGCATCACTGGACTAATACGGCTACTCAAATTTACTACAAGAATTAAGAAAATATATTTTGTTTTAATTTGGTCCACTTTTTATTGTTACGGAACATTCTGTATATACATTTGTTTCTTTTCAGAACTGTTAGTGGACCTGAGGAAGGCATTAGTGAATGCCGAAACGCGTTGTCCCCAATACCCATTAAATGTTTTCATTGTCCTATGCTTATGTCCGCAATCTGAGCAGCGCCTCCCAATACCGTTTTTTTCCACATATTCTCTCTCTTGCATAATCTTTATCGGCTTCTTGCTTTGACGTCCGATACCGGTTTGAGCGCATCAGCCAGCATCTATCCATCTCTTCATTGCCACTACAATTACACACTACAGTGTAACGCATACAAGGTCAGTATATCACTGTGGTGTGGTGGAGGGTGCACACCAGTGAACATACCTCATCAGGGAGCGCCCCCTGTGTGTTTTTTTCTCTCACCTGATTCTCCAGATTGGTAACATGTAAGGTTTAAAAAAGACGAGTCCATCGTGTTGATACTCCAATATGGCGATCAGAATAAATCCCTGGATCAACGTTCTATCCCTGTAAATCTAGTATCCATAACCTGTAATATTATATTTTTCCAAAATACATCAAGGCCCCTCTTGAATTTGCTTATTGAGTCAGACATCACAACATCTTTAAAGGAGAACTCGAGAATATAAAAATTGTCCTCCATACTGCCGGCAGACAAAAATAAAGATGTACATACCTTCCTTCGCTTCCCCTGGGCCTCCGGTAACCAGCTCCGGTCTCCGCCAGGATCTTCTTCCTGGTTGCTGGTGGTCGGTGAGTCAGTAATGCACTCAGCGAAGTCCCGACTCGGCCGGCCATAGGCTAAGCGGCAGTGTGAGAACGCTTCAAGACACACAATTCTTCAATACACCGACACCTGCTGCCAGGGCCGAAAATGTCACACTGCCGCTCAGCCTATCGCCAGCCAAGCCTGGACTTCGCTGCAGCCGGTGATTGGCTGAGTGGAGTATGACTCACCGACCACCAGCAATCAGGAAGAGAATCGTGGCGGAGACCGGAGAGGGTTACCGGAGGCCCCGGGGGAGTGAAGGAAGGTATGTACATTTTTATTTTTTTACTGCCGGCAGTATGGGGGACAATTTTTATATTCTGGAGTTCTCCTTTAACCCCTTTGGGACTCAGCCCATTTTCACCTTAAGGACTCTTTTTTTGCAATTCTGACCACTCTCACTTTATGCATTAATAACTCTGAGATGCTTTCACCTTTTATTCTGATTCTGAGACAGTTCTTTCATGACATATTCTACTTTAACATACTGGTAAATGTTTGTCGTTACTTGCATCCTTTCTTGGTGAAAAATCCCAAAATTTCATGATCTTTGGAACAGTGGGCTGTGCAAATGAAAAATAAAATTTTTCATTTTCACGGTCCACTGTTCCAAAAATCTGTCAGACACCTGTGGGGTTTAAATGCTCACTGTACCCCTTATTACATTATATGAGGGGTGTAGTTTCCAAAATGGGGTCACATGTGGGGGTCCATTGTTCTGGGACTATGGGGGCTTTGAAACACACGTGGCCTTCAATTCCGGACAAATTTTCTCTCCAAAAGCCCAATGGCGCTCCTTCTCTTCTGAGCATTGCAGTTCGCCCGCAGAGCACTTTACATCCACATATGGGGTATGTTCTTACTCCGAAGAAATGGGGTTACAAATTTTGGGGCGCTTTTTTCCTATTTTCCCTTGTGAAAATGAAAAATTTAGGGTAACACCAGCATTTAAGTGAAATTATTTTTTTCATTTTCCCATCCAACTTTAACGAAAATCGTCAAACACCTGTGGGGTGTTAAGGAGCACTATACCCCCCTTGTTACGTTCCGTGAGGGGTGTAGTTTTCAAAATCGGGTCACATGTGGGTATTTATTTTTTTGCATTTATGTCAGAACCGCTGTAAATCAGCCACCCCTGTGCAAATCACCAATTTAGGCCTCAAATGTACATAGTGCACTCTCACTCCTGAGCCTTGTTGTGCGCCCGCAGAGCATTTTACGCCCACATAATGGGTATTTTCTTACTCAGGAGAAATCTTTACCTCTTGTGAAAATGAAAAGTATGGGACAACACAAGTATGTTAGTGTAAAAATATCTATATATTGTTTTTACAATAACATGCAAGTGTAGACCCTAACTTTATCTTTTCATAAGGGTTAAAAGGAGAAAAAGACCACCAACATTTCTTAGGCAGTTTCTCCTGAGTGTGGAGATACCCTATATGTGGCACTAAATTGTTGCCTTGAAATACGACAGGGCTCCAAAGTGAGAGAGCGCCTAAATTAGGGATTTGAATAGGGACGGACCCGAGTGCAAGAATTACACTTGCCTCCGATACCAAAATACCAAAATTACCCTACGGCAGTGTTTCCCAAACATCATGCCTCCAGCTGTTGCAAAACTTCGAGCATGCCTGGACAGTCAATGGCTGTCTGGCAATACTGGGAGTTGTTTTGCAACAGCTGGAGGCTCCATTTTGGAAACGGTGCCGTACCAGACGTTTTTCATTTTTACTGGGGGGGGGGGGGGTGTAACTGTGTAGGGGTATGTATATATATATATACACACATATGTAGTGTTTTACTTTTTATTTTGTACAGTGTAGTGTTTTTAGGGTACATTCACACGGGCGAGGGTTTACAGCAAGTTTCCCGCTGGGAGTTTGAGCTGCAGCAGAGAATTTGCTGCATCTCAAACTTGCAGCAAGAAACTCACTGTAAACCCCCACCCTGTACATTCACATGGGGAGGGGGTGTCAAACCTCCAGCTGTTGCAAAACTACCACTCCCAGCATGCCCTTTGGCTGTCCTTGCATGTTGTGGGTTGCAGTTATGCAACAGCTGGAGGCACACTGGTTGCAAAACACAGAGTTTGTTACTTAACTCAGTGTTTTGCAACCAGTGTGCTTTGAGCTGAAGCAAAACTACAACTCACAGCAAGTACGGTCTATCAATGCATGCTGGGAGTTGTAGTTTGCAACAGCAGGAGGGACACTGGTTGCGAAACACCGATTTAGGTAACAAACTCAGTGTTTTGCAACCAGTGTGCTTTCAGCTGTTACATAACTTCAGCAAAAAGCTTAAACTCTCAGCATGCACTGACAGCTGAATGGCATGCTGGGACTTGTAGTTATGCAACAGCTGGAGGCATACTACTAAAACTCCCAGCATGCCCTTTGGTTGCCCCTGCATGCTGGGGGTTGCAGTTATGCAATGGCTGGGGGCACACTGGTTGCAAAACACTGGGAGTTTGTTACTTAACTCAGTGTTTTGCAACCAGTATGCCTCCAGCTTTTGCAAAACTACAACTCCCAGCATGCACAGTCTGTCAGTGCATGCTGGGAGTTGTAGTTTGCAGCAGCTGGAGGTACACTGGTTGCAAAACACTGAGTTAGGTAACAAACTCTATGTTTCACAACCAGTGTGCCTTCGGCTGTTGCAAAACTACAAATCTCAGCATGCACTTACAGCCGAAGGGCATGCTGGGACTTGTAGTTATGCAACAGCTGGAGGCACACTACTGTAACCCCCAGCATGTCGGCCTCCAGCTGTTGCATAACTACAACCCCCAGCATGCACAAACTACCAAAGGGCATGCTGGGAGAGTTGTAGTTGTCCCTTCTGTTGTTGCATAACAACAACTCCCAGCATGCCCTTTTGTGCAGCCTTACCTCCTGCTGCTGGGCTCTGATGATCTGCCTGCCGCCGCATCCGCTCCGCTCCTGGGGCCCCGATCCTGCCGCCGATGCTGGGGATCGGGATTCTCAGCCTCAGGTGAGGACTCCCAGCACTCACTCTCACCCTCTGGAACAGGGAGGGAGCGAGTGCCGTTAGGGACACTCCCCCACAGCAGGAGTTCTGATTTGTCGGCCGTCACGGCCGATGAATCAGGGACAATCGTGAGGTGGCACCATCTCGGATGGCACCTATCATCCCTTTTTTTCCGGGTCACTGGGTCATCCCCCAGGCGTTGTCATGGGATGCCTGCTGAATGTCTCGAGCCTCTATGCCCCTCTTCATACATCCCATGACTTTGTAAGCCTTGGCAGCAGCTGCCTGGCACTGATCACTAAAGTTGAGTTTACTGTCCACCTATACGCAAAGTAATTTTCCTAAAGGGGTACTCCAGTGGAAAACATTATTATTATTATTATTATTTTTTTTTTTTCAAATCAACTGGCTCCAGAAAGTTAAACAGATTTGTAAATTACTTCTATTAAAATATCTTCCAGTACTTATCAGCTGCTGAATGCTACACAGGACGTTGAGTTATTCTTTTCAGTCTGACCACAGTGCTCTCTGCTGACACCTTTGTCCATGTCAGAAACTGTCCAGAGTAGGAGCAAATCCTCACAGCAAACCTATCCTGCTCTGGACAGTTCCTGACACAGAGAAAGGTGTCAGCACAGAGCACTGTGGTCAGACTGGAAAGAACAACTCAACTTCCTCTGGAGCATGCAGCAGCTGATAAGTACTGGATGGATTAATATTTTTTTTATAGAAGTAATCTACAAATCTGTATAACTTTCTGGCATCATTTGATTTGAAAAAATAAAATAAAAATTGTTTTCCACCGGAGTACCCCTTTAACCCCTTAACAACATAGAACGTAACTGTACATCCTTGTGCCCTGGTACTTTTACGTCTTGTACATGACCGCGAGCACCGGAGTGGTGCTCGCGGTCATGCACGGACGGTCCCGGCTGCTATCAGTGAGTGATGTGATTACAAAGGACAACTGGTCGTGCAAAAAACAGGCCTTCATACTAGTCTGTGGATAGAAATCTAAAAGAGTTATGATTTTTAGAAGGCGAGGAGGAAAAAATGAAAATGCAAAAATAAAGTTGGTTGCATCCTTAAAGGGGTACTACCGTGCTGACAACTTATCCCCTATCTAAAGGATAGGGGATAAATTGCCTGATCGTGTGGGGTCCTGCTGCTGGGGACCCCCGCGATCTTGCACGCAGCACCCCGCTCTCATCAGGCCTGATGATTGCCGATCATGGGGCCGGAGTATGGTGATGTCACGGCTCAGCCCCATGTGACGTCACGGCTCAGCCCCATGTGACGTCACACCCCGCCCCCTCAATGTAAGTGTATGGCATAGTCTGTGACATCACCAGGCTCCTGCACTGCACCCAATGCTCTAAACGAACACCAGGTGCAGCAAGGAGATCGTGGGGGTCCCCGGCTGTGGGACCCCCACAATCAGACATTTTATCCTTTGGATAGGAAATAAAATATCTAAGGGCGGAGTACCCCAGACCTCTGCAGTCCAATCTCTGCACTTTCTGCAGAATGTCAGTCTGTCCTGGATGTTTTTCTTGGAGAGTCCTTCTTGACACGAAGCTTTGCCGCCCTGCCTGCTGCCATTTCTGATCGAGTTCTCTACTGGTGTTTAAGGCTGGGTTCACACTACGTTTTCCCCCATACGGGAGCGCATACGGCAGGGGGGAGCTAAAACCTCGCGCTCCCGTATGCCTTTCTATGCGCTCCCGTATGTCATTCATTTCAATGAGCCGACCGGAGTGAAACGTTCGGTCCGGTCGGCTCATTTTTGCGCCGTATGCGCTTTTACAACCGGACCTCAAACCGTGGTTGACCACAGTTTTAGGTCCGGTTGTAAAAGCGCATACGGCGCAGAAATGAGCCGACCGGACCGAACGTTTCACTCCGGCCGGCTCATTGAAATGAATGACATACGGGAGCGCATACGAAGGCATACGGGAGCGCGAGGTTTTAGCTTCCCCCTGCCGTATGCGCTCCCGTATGGGGGAAAACGTAGTGTGAACCCAGCCTAACTGATCCTGTAGCTGAATCCTCTTCAGGACACGTCCTGGCACTTTCTGGTTTCTAAACATCCTCCAAGAACAACTTCTCCCAACGATCCAGGAGCCATATGGTGATGACCAATGCTTTTTCCAGCATGAAGGAGACCACGTCACTAACCAGAAGTCGTAACTAAGTGATTCTGTGAGCAAAAGACATCACAATTTTGGGTCCACGGCCAGAAAACTCCCCAGATCTCAATTCCATAGATAACCTGTGGACAATCCTCACAAAGCCGGTAGACAAACAAAAACAGACATTGCGATAAACTGTGTGTGGACATTCTGCACGTTACGCCATGTGAACATAGCCTTAGTCTCAAAACCTTTGGCGACGACCACAGACTTTCAATGACATCAGTTGCCAATGAAGTTCACAATCTAAATTTACACCAAAGTCAGTTCTCACAAGAAACCTATGTGCTTTTGGCTACAGATTATTTATGATAAAGTAGATAAGCCCCATTTACATCAATGAAGCTGAGCTCGAATACCAGACCTAACCCCTGGACAGGTATGGAGGGGACAATGAGAAGAAAAAAAAATCAGTCATGTGACTAGACCTTTTATTATAGGGATATGTCTGCACTTCCGTGGAATTTACGTTGGTGCAGGAGGTAGGGTAAAGCCACAGGTAGAAGAAAGAGGATACCCAGCACTCACCAGTAATGCACAGTGAAGATTTACTACGCCATAGTGTAGTACAAGAACGCGTTTCGGTATGGGAGCCTTCCGGGAAGACAGCTGAGGAAGGCTCCCACGCTAAAACGCGTCCTTGTAATACACTATGGCGTAGTAAATCAGTCCAGAGTAGGAGAAAATACCCATAGAAAACATATGCTGCTGTGGACAGTTCCAAAAATGGACAGAGAAGTCAGCAGAGAGCACTGTGCTCGTGATGTCCGCAGAGAGCTCTGTGTTCCAAAAAGAAAATAATTTTCTCTGTAGTATTCAGCAGCTAATAAGTACTGGAAGGATTAAAAATTTTTTTAAAGAAGTAATTTACAAATCTAATTTTCTGGCACCAGTTGATTTATATAATACCCCTTTAACCTCTTAAGGACCGGGGTTTTTTCCGTTTTTGCATTTTCGTTTTTTGCTCAACATTCTCAAGGGACTGATTGTAACGGGGTGCTGCGTGCAAGATCACAGGGGTACCCAGTGGCGGGACCCCCGCAATCAGGCATCTTAACCCCTAAGATAAGATGCCTTAGCGCCGGAGTACCCCTTTAAAGCTGAAAAAATTTATTCCATCAAACATCTGTATTCTCATCCTGTTCTTCAGCCATCTGTCTCTCATTTCTGCTACTACTGAACTCCAGCTAAACACCATGTGGGTCCTATTATGTGATCCTCCCCCCATTTGACAAAAAGGGGAGGTTAGTTATCACGTCAAAATCATCATGTTCTATTTTGATTGGTTACTTGAGTATTGCGTCTGTATATATATTTGCATATTAAGCATTAATTTCCCTCTTGGCCATATTTTGTCTCTAAACTTCCAACTCCTCTTCTTATCTTGCTTCTCTTGGCCTCCTCCCAAGGCCTTCATCTTAATCACGAGCAGATAGCAAGCTGGTATATAGGTTAAGGGTGGGTAATAAATATTTTTTTGCAGCATTAGCAATGGCATATAAGTATTAATATATTGATCGGCAGTCAGAATAATTTTAATCAATTTTCACAGCCCCTATATCTTATACCATTCTGTTAACTACGAGAATCGGAGACTGACTAACCACGTGTCTGACTAAGGCCAGTAATGCACAGATATGGTCATCTAAACAAATCTATAACTTCTACTAGTTTATCCAACGCCATCATAGCCATAGAGTATAAAAAGAGGGTATTGAAGAACACGATTGCTCCCCCGTTGATACTATAAGTTTACCATTTATATGTTGCCTGTTTTCTGCTGCTCTTTTAAATATTCTGTGTTTAGGAACACGGGTATGAGAGTTTCTGATGTGGAACTATCAATCTTGCCGGTTTCAAATCGAGCCAAAATACACAACCCATCCTGTTCGGCAGGTAGTGTGTCCTCAAAAAACATAGATGCTAGGAGGTAGCGCCAACATAGAATTATTAAAGGGTTACAAATTTAAAATCAACTGGCTCCAGAAAGTTAAGCAGATTTGTAAAAATTAATAATACCCAAAGGGATAACACAGACAAAAAGTAGAGCACAAAAAAAAAAAAGTGTATAAACTTTAATAGTGACAAATTAAAAATGGAACAGCAGCAGACAGATTACTACGGCGTCTGGACAAGGATCAAAGGAAAGTGGGACTACAATACTCCTGATGTATTCATACATAAAAAAGTATAGCTGTATAAAGACATACTAGCAAATATATACCTGTACATGTAAACGTATACAGTGGTCCCTCAACATATGATAGTAATCCGTTCCAAATGGACCATCGTTTGTTGAAACCATCGCATGTTGAGGGATCCGTGCAATGTAAAGTATAGGACAGTGGTCTACAACCTGCGGACCTCCAGATGTTGCAAAACTACAACACCCATCATGCCCGGACAGCCGTTGGCTGTCCGGGCATGCTGGGTGTTGTAGTTTTGCAACATCTGGAGGTCTGCAGGTTGTAGACCACTGTTAGAGAAAGTTGTACTCACCTGTCCCCGCTGCTCCGGACCGTCACCGCTGCCCTGGATGTCGCCTTCCATCGCTGTCGCTGCGTCCCCGGGGTGTCCCCGACGCTCCGGCAAGGCCTCTGCTTCCCCGGCATCCTCACTCTGTCACCGCCATCACGTCGCTACGAACAGCGCTCCTATTGGATGACGGGACGGCGTGCGCAGCGACGTGATGACGTCGATGGAGAGCGCCGGCGATGCAGGGGATCCCGAAGAGGAAGCTCCGGAGCCCCGAGGACAGGTAAGTGATCATCAGCGGACCACACGGGGCACCGTAAACGCCTATCCGGTGGCAGCTGAAGCAGTCAGCGCTGCCGGATAGCCGTTTATGCGATGGCCCCGACATACAAAAGCATCGTATGTTGATGCTGCCTCTGAGAGACCATCGTATGTTGAAATGATCGTATGTCGGGGCCATCGTAGCTCGGGGGGTCACTGTACACAGAAACAATTGCACTGATAATCAAGTATTGCACAATGCCCAAAAGAGGGTAACCGCAAGACAAACAATTATGTATGCAGTTATGGAAGTGAAAAAAATGGGTGAAATGGAACGAAGGCCTCAGGAAACGGGATTAAGCTGTTACACTAGTACCCAGCGATCACCTCAGTCTTTAGGTACCGACTCAGGATTCAAACACCCGTCACATACCATAAATGCATACTGCGGCCACCTTCCCCTCGATCAGAACGCCACCCCAACAACGTTGTTTCGCAACAAGCTTCCTCAGGGAATTTGTAAATTAGAACAAACGAAGAGCACGTACGTGCACTCACCGCTAAGCAGAGACAGTCGGGTCTGGAAGTCCGGTGACGGGGTGCCGGGTCACGGCATAGGCGCTGGTGTATGGCGCTCGGAGACACCGAAACAAGTCACCGAGGATCATTTTGCAAGTTTTAGAAGGTGATATTGCTTCCTGAGTGCTCTCCCCATTTTCTTGCTTTGTATTGTAGATTTGTAAATTTCTTCTATTAAACAATCTTAAACCTTCCAGTACTTATCAGCTGCTGTATGCTACAGAGGAACTGGAGTTATTCTTTTCTGTCTGACCACAGTGCTCTCTGCTGACACCTCTGTCCATGTTAGGAACTGTCCGGAGCAGTAGAGATTTGCTATATGGATTTGTGTCTACTCTGGACAGTTCCTGACATGGACAGAGATGTCAGCAGAGAGCACTGTGGTCAGACTGGAAAGAACAACTCAACTTTCTCTGGTGCATACAGCAGCTGGAGTACTGGAAGGATTAAGATTTTTTATATAGAAGTCCTTTACAGATCTATGCAAAAACAAAGAAAAGTATGCACTCACCGCTGGTAAGCTGCTACGGGCTCCGAGTCCGGGATCACCACGGCATGAATGTAGACGTTAAGGGGCGCTCAGAGGCTACGCCGGCTGTTTCGGACGTAGGAACGTCCTTCTTCCGGCCTCAATGTTCACGTCATCGCGCTACCTTGTCTGCAGGAAACGTGAGTAACCATAGTTACATGTAAACTACGGGCCAAATGCTTTGATCCAGCATAGCAGAGCCTGTAGCAGCTTACCAGCGGTGAGTGCATACTTTTCTTTGTTTTTGCATATATCGATACTTTACCTAGTGTGTGCACCCCGCAGGTGCTGCGTGTATATATAGAAGTGAGTCCGGACGCTCCTTGCGGCTATCTTGTGGTATTGTATGTTTGCTTTTTCCACTCCACTTTTTGGTTTGCTACCTGGTGTGCTCTCTCCTTCTTGGATTTTCTTTTACAGATCTGCTTAAGTTTCTGGAGTCAGTTGATATGAAAAAAAAAAAATTTCACTGGAGTACCCCTTTAAGCATTCTAGATAGAGCCCTTCTTGTTAATAGGTCTTCTAATGGGACTTCCTGCTCCCATTTCTATGTCCCATACCATTTAATTCCCCATGCTTACTAGCTCTTGTAGTGTTTGGTTAATGCAGAGCACACTTTCATTTCCTATATACAGTAACCCCCCGACATGTGATGGCCCCGACATATGATCAAATCGTCATACGATGCTTTTATATGTCGGGGCCATCGCATTAATTGCTATCCGACAGCGCAAAATGCTTAATCTGCTGTCGGATAGCAGTTTAAGCATCCCGGACAGGTTCACTTACCTATCCCCTCTGCTCCGGGTCCACTTCGCGATCCTCCGGCGTTTTCTGCATCTTCTTTGGGGTCCGGGCCTCGCTTTCCGGCGTTGTTATTACGTCGCTGCACATGCCGTCCTGGCGCTGTGACATAATAACGTCACCAGAAAGCGAGGCCCGGACACCGGAGGAGATGCGGAAAAAGCCGGAGGATCCAGAAGAGGACGCCGGAGCAGCGGGACAGCATCTGGAGCCCCTGGGACAGAATCGGGAGCGGTGAGGACGCGGTCCGGAGCGGTGAGGACGCGGTCCGGAGCAGCGGGGACAGGTGAGTATAACTTCCTATACTTTACATTGCACGTATCCCTCAACATACGATGGATTCGACAAACGATTGGTCGTTTGGAACGAATTACCATCGTATGTTGAGGGACCACTGTATACTCCCCTGACGCTTAGTCTGTACACGGTCTTCCCCTGTGTATGTTCTTGTATCAGAAGTGGTTGTTTCACCAATAGGCAAAAGTATATTGGTCTTCCCGCTCCGCAGTCGGTGTTCTATTGAGCACCAACCAGGGGACTTCTAACCATGTAGCTACAGGCAACAATTATTTATCCTTTTTTTATATAGCGCGCACAAAATAGTTCCATCTAATGTCACCTATCAGTATGTTTTGGAGTGAGAGAGAAAACATGAGCACCCAAAGGAAAGCCAAGCAAATACGAGGAGACACACAAATTGTGGCACGTGTTGTCCTTGGTGGGATTTGAACCCAGGACCCCAATTTTGAATGGCAACAGTGCTAACCACAGAGACAGCATGCTGCCCAATGCTACTATCGTGACACTGTCTGGCCCCTAAATTCTGTAAGTGTATGTCAAGTTTTGAGCCAACTCCTTTACTTCTTCTACATTGAGAGGTATTGATATTTAAGGCAGTGTAAGCAGCTACAGTGGGGGCAAAAGGATTTAGTCAGCCACCAATTGTGCAAGTTCTCCCACTGAAAAAGAGAAGAGAGGCCTGTAATTTTCATCATAGGCATTCCTCAACTATGAGGTACTTATTTGCTAATTATTTGCAACTTATTTGCAAATTATGGTGGGAAATAAGTATTTGGTCAAAAGACAAAAGTTAAATCTCAATACTTTGTTATATACCCTTTGTTGGCAATGACATAGGTCAAACGTTTTCTGTAAGTCTTCACAAAGGTTTTCATACACTGTTGCTGGTATTTTGACCCATTCCTCATTCCTCTCCTCTAGAGCAGTGATGTTTTGGGGCTGTCACTGGGCAACACGGACTTTCAACTCCCTCCAAAAGGTTTTTTATGGGGTTTAGATCTGGAGACTGGCTAGGCCACTCCAGGACCTTTGGAATATATGTAGCAAACTTCAGGGGTACCGGAATACAGAAGCTGACCAAGAAGGGAACCAGTGAAGCCAGGTAGGTAACGAACAGCTTTAATCCAATGCGACGAGTTTCACCGTGCTTGCGCAGTTTCACCTGCCTGATGAAACCGCGCAAGCATGGTGAAACGCGTCGCATTGGATTAAAACTGTTTGTTACCTACCTGGCTTCACTGGTTCCCTTCTTGGTCAGCGTCTGTATTCCTGTACCCCTGAAGTTTGCTACATATATTTCTATTATCTTCGGGAAGGCTGCAGACCGACATTACTACATTAAACGCATATCCTTGTTGTGTGGGATTTTGCACAACTTGGCAGGGTGAGCCTTCATTTTACCCTTCCTCCCCACACACCTGTGATCCCGTTGATTCTCCACAAGGGAGCGCCTGTTCTTTTGTTTTACAACTCCAGGACCTTGAAATGCTTCTTACAAAGCCACTCCTTCGATGCCCGGACGGTGTGTTTGAGATCAGTCATGCTGAAAGACCCAGCCACATTTCATCCTCAATGCCCTTGCTGACGGAAGGTTTTCACTCAAAATCTCACGATACATGGCCCCATTCTTTCTTTCCTTTACATGGATCAGTTGTCCTGGTCCCTTAGCAGAAAAACAGCCCCAAAGCATGATGTTTCCACCCCCATGCTTCACAGTAGGTATGGTATTCTTTGGATGCAACTCAGTATTCTTTCTCCTCCAAACATGACGAGTTTTTACCAAAATGTTTTACTTTTGTTTCATCTGACCATATGACATTCTCACAATCCTCTTCTGGATCATCCAAATGCTCTCTAGCAAAATTTCAGACGGGCCCAGACATGTACTGGCTTTAGCAGAGGACACGTCTGGCACTGCATGATTAGAGTCCCTGTCGGCGTAGCGTGTTACTGCTTGTAGCCTTAGTTACTTTGGTCCCGGCTCTCTGCAGGTCATTCACTAGGTCCCCCCATGTGGTTCTGGGATTTTTGCTCACCGTTCTTATGATCATGTTGACACCACGGGGTGAGATCCTGTGTGGAGCCCTAGATAGAGGGAGATTATCAGTGGTCTTGTATGTCTTCCATTTTCTAATAATTGCTGCCACAGTTGATTTATTTACCCCAATCTGCTTGCCTATTGCAGATTCAATCTTCCCAGCCTGGTGCAGGTCTACAATTTTGTATCTGGTGTCTTTCGACAGCTCTTTGGTCTTGGCCATAGTGGAGTTTGGAGTGTGACTGTTTGAGGTTGTGGACAGGTGTCTTTTATACTGATAACAAGTTCAAACAGGAGCCATTAATACAGGTAACGAGTGGAGGATAGAGGAGACTCTTAAAGAAGTTGTTACAGGTCTGTCAGAGCCAGAAATCTAGCTTGGTTGTAGGTGACCAAATACTTATTTCCCACCATAATTTGCAAATAAATTCTTCAAAAATCAGACAGACTATGTGAATTTTATGGATATTTTTTTCTCATTATATTTCTCATAGTTGAGGTATACATATGATGAAAATTACAGCCTCTCATCTTTTTAAGTGGGAGAACTTGTACAAGTGGTGGCTGACTAAATACAATTTTTTGCCCCACTATACAAGACTGTGTGTGCATACCCAGCAATCTAGTCGCTTTTCTTCTTCGGGAAATGCATTTGTAATAGATACATGATGTTTAATAAACATATTCAATCCCCAACAGTCCCAGCAATGTCTGTAAGGGGGGGCAGACAATCTTCATTTCCTTTGATGATCATCCCTTTGCAGTGGCTAGCATGCATTCAGGTAGTATCTCATGGCAGTGCTTGTAACCAGATGGATTTGGCAAGGGCCATCGTTTTGAGGCTCCAAAGTTCTCTTAATTTGCCTCTTGACCACCATGCAGTCTCCTGGTTTTGGCTCATGGGTGCCCTTCCAAGGACTTAGGGCCTGGAATTGAGATAAAAACATGGTTATGAGATTTTTTTCTTCTAGTGTTCTTGGCATTGGCTTTCTTTACAGGGCACCCTGAGAAGAGGTCAATACACCCGAGTGCATATTCATACATGCCCACCCTTGGTGGGTGAATGTAGTCGATCTGCAGTCTCTGAAAGGGGTAGTCTGGCATTGGAGTGCATTTAACCAGTCCCCAGTTAGCCTTACCAGGGTTGTGTCTTGCTCATGTAAAAAAGGAAACAACATGAATGGGCCAAGTTAATAAAATCTAGGTGCCACCCAGTTTTTACCTACCGGTGCACACATTGCATTTTTGGATAGATAAGGCTTAAGCATGATTCTGGTTGTTGATCAATATATTAATCTATAATTTATACTTTTGCTAATCAATTGCTGCAGAAAACCATTATTACCCCTATCAGATATATCAGCTCGCTATTTGCTTGTACCCAAGATTGAACCTGCTCTCTGGGAAAACATCCAAGAAGCAAGACAAAGATTTGCAGGGTTCCAAAAAGGGAAGTAACACCCAACTGAAGAATATGGAGAAGTCAGATGATGGAAAAGGACGGACACAGCAAGAGTCTTCGGCATAAACAGGAAGCACCGGAATCATATGGCTGCATATAAATCATGATTAATAAAAAATTATGTCATGTATAGATATAAACAACCAGAGTATAACACTATTTTTTTAATGTAAGAAACAACCTCTTCTTTGATAACCATATAAAACAGTTGTCTTCCCAAGTAAAGCAAGCCATTGTGCGCTCCAACCTCGGCTGAGTGAGGAGTTTATACCAACTGTGTCTGGTGTCAATACCTCTTGCCGGCACTCACTCACATTTAGAGGCCTAACCAGAGCGAACCAGCGAGGAGCGATACAACCTGAACAACTCCTTAACAGTTCCATGCAGCAAAGTAGCCATCATGGGGTAGAGAACCCAAGGTAGACATTAACAAGTGGGAATCGCATATATGTGCTCGAAACCTTGTGCTTCCATCTGCAAGAGAGACAGTCGTGTTCGTAACGTCAAAGAGTTTATCTTCATCAGATCAATGTAAAAGCTGGTGGTGTAGCGAGTGAGGCTCAGTAAAGCTGGGTTCAGAGTAGTACAGCGATGTATGGTGAGAGTTGGGGGTTCATAGAAGAATAGAACATACAAAGAACAAAATCACACCTGCACTCACCGCAACTCCCGCCTCACTCGAACAGTGCCTCCAATCAACGACCGGGCATATCAGATGTGGAGCGCTCAGAAAAGGCGACTGCCGGCGGTTTCACGCAATCACTATGCGCTTCATCCGGCCTCCATAGAAGAATACTCTCATATTTAGTAAGTCGTGAACAGATACATTTATTTTTTTTGACTGGTTTAGGATTTCATCCACTAGGTGTGGCACATGTACTTTCATTGGGTGAGGGACATAGTACCAAATCTGCTGTTATGGTTACAAGATCGGCAACTGCTTTCCCCCACCCGCAGACAGGCTGGACTGTCTCTGACAACTGGGTCTAGACCGCATGAATAGTATCCCAGTGGCCTTTGTTGTCCCCCCCATGCTCCTTGGTTAGTACCCCTGAAGCATGTACCCCCAACCTCATGGCAAAAGAGGTAAGAAGTAGCCTATAGTCAGTCAGTACCAAAAGCCGGAGCACCAGCTATGGCTAGTTTGAGGTAATAAAAGCAGCTTGCACAGTGGTTACAACAGTGTAGACGTGTTGTGAATCCATGGTCTGCAATACTCCATGATGCCTATCCGAGCATTTATTGGTGGTCTCCAAATGATCTTCAAAAGCTAAAAAAAAAAAAAAAAAAAAAAAATTTTATCAAAAATAAATATATATACAGTGCTCCCTCAAGTTACAATATTAATAGGTTCCAGGATGACCATTGCATGTTGAAACCATTGTATGTTGAGACCAGAACTCTATGGAAACCTGGTAATTGGTTCTTAAGCCACCAAAATGTCATCCAAAAATAGGAAAAAGTGAGGATTAAAGAAAAATAAGTAGATAACTAATACAGATAAAACAAATCCTTACATATAAAAGTAAGAAAGTTCTGCTGGGGGCTGTAATCACTGTCTCTTTTAGTGTTTCCCAACCTGGGTGCCTCCAGCTTTTGCAAAACTACAACTCTCAGCATGCCCGGACAGCCGTTGGCTGTCCGGGCATGCTGGGAGTTGTAGTTTTGCAACAGCTGGAGGCACCCTCGTTGGGAAACACTGGTCTATGTAGAGGACAGGAGCTTCTTCAGGGTCCTGTACAGTACATGCAGTGTCCTAAAAAGTTAAATGGAGCCGCCCTCACCTGGTGTCCAAAGGAGCAGCTAACCGTGGCATAGGTTAAAAGTAGTACAGAACATGTAATACCTCCCTGTACTGTAGAGGGCGCTACCAGACAGCCAGTCAGTGGATGCACTTTAGGAATACAGGGGTTTTACCAGTAAATGCCCATTCTGATTGGTCGGTTCTTCCAGCCATTGACACGTTTCGCAGATTCCCTAACATTGCATGTTGAGTCTGGTTTCAAGTTACAATGGTCCAGAAAAGACCATTGTATGTTGAAACTATTGTATGTTGAGGCCATTGTAAGTTGAGGGATCACTGTATATAAGCACTGACATTAATAGTAAGAATGGTTAGGTCTCCCAGTTGAAATACAAAAAAAAAAAAAAAAGATTGACCAGTAGGGAACCTCTAAAACATAGCTTTTAATATATAACAATAACATTTTAATAATATCACACACACATTGAAAAAGGTGAAAAATATTAAAATTTATATATTTTTCTTCGGGCCGTCATACAGTCCAAAAGATATATATGCATGTATTTCGCACTTGGGTATTCACTGAAGGAGATCACAAATATCAGTTCCTTCAATAGCAGAACTCCACATCGACATATATAAAGTCCATATCTAGGATGCAGTGCACACTAAGTACCGTATTTTTCGCCGTATAAGACGCACTTTTTCTTCCCCAAAACTGGAGGGAAAAAGTCTGTGCGTCTTATACAGTGAATACACCCCTATCGCGGCGGTCCCTGCGGCCATCAACGGCCGGGACCCACGGCTAATACAGGACATGACCGATCGCGGTGATGCCCTGTATTAACCCTTCAGACGCGGCGATCAAAGCTGACCGCCGCGTCTGAAGGGAAAGTGACACTAACCCGGCTGTTCAGTCGGGCTGTTCGGGACCGCCGCGATTTCACCGCGGCGGTCCCGAACAGCCCAACTGAATAGCCGGGTTAGTGCTTACAGGACACCGGGAGGGACCTTACCTGCCTCCTCTGTGTCTTCTCCGTTCAGGGATCCCCTGTATGGCCGGCGCTCTTCTTCCTCGTCATCACGTACGTGCGTCGGCGTGCGTAACGACGCGATGGCGGCGACGGAGAGCGAGGATACCCGGCCGGCAGCAGAGACGTTCCGGAGCGACGGGGACACGGCGACAGCGATGGAGCGACATCCAGGGCAGCGGTGACTGGTCCGGAGCGGCGGGGACACGTGAGTATTACCTCCTATGCAGTGGTCTTCAATCTGCAGACCTCCAGATATTGCAAAACTACAACTCCCAGCATGCCCGGACAGCCAACGGCTGTCCGGGCATGCTGGGAGTTGTAGTTTTGCAACATCTGGGAGGTACGCAGATTGAAGACCACTATTGGGTTCAAAATCT
This sequence comes from Hyla sarda, assembly GCF_029499605.1. Lineage (NCBI taxonomy): Eukaryota > Metazoa > Chordata > Amphibia > Anura > Hylidae > Hyla > Hyla sarda. The sequence goes on from NC_079192.1 coordinate 406,622,928, forward strand.
TTTTTTTTTAGATTTTGCACCTATAAATTGGGTGCGTCTTATACCCCGGTGCGTCCTATAGGGTGAAAAATCCGGTACATATAGCAGTACATTGACCAAAATTTCTCTGAACTGTTCCTATCCTTGCTTGAACACTTCATTTCAATATAATTGATAGTATTGTATATGCGGCTGTAGGTGAAACCGCAGTGCAGAAATAAACCACTAAAACAAACCGCGACTAGTTATTCAAGCGGTTCCGTATATCCATTCGACACCGTATTAACTTGTGCACCCAGGGCGTTAATTCGTTCCTAGATGTACATCGGTAGTTCCCATAAATCAACAGTTGCCCGTTATCAACAGCCGCATTGTCACTGCCCGTTCTATTGCCGACCACAATGTCTATATTGAGAATGTACTTTACGAGACCGCACGCAGATCCAGGCGCACTACTAGCGGTGTTGAAATGTTAAACCGCTATTCACATAGAGCGGTAAGTATACAGGCCACAGTAGATTAAGCCGAGCACAGCCAGTAATTACTTAGTCCATTTTTAAAGCACAGTTTGACGCCTGACGCCGCCACCATCCTAAGTTTCGCAATTTAAGGATGTGACATATAGATAAGTGCTCCAGCTTTTCCATATACAGTGACCCCCCCGACCTACGATGGCCCCGACATACGATCATTTCAACATGTGATGGCCTCTCAGAGGCAGCATCAACATACGATGCTTTTGTATGTCGGGGCCATCGCATAAACGGCTATCCGGCAGCGCAGACCGCTTCAGCTCCCGCCGGATAGCCGTTTACAGTGCCCCGTGTGGTCCGCTGACGATCACTTACCTGTCCTCGGGGATCTGGCGCGTCCTCTTCGGGATCCCCTGCATCGTCGGCGCTCTCCATAGTCATCATCACGGCGCTGCGCACGCCGTCCCGTCATCCAATAGGAGCGGCGTGCGTAGCAACGTGATGGCGGCGACGTGAGAGCGAGGATGCCGGGGAAGCAGAGGCCTTGTCGAGCATCAGGGACACCCCGGGGACAGCGATGGAAAGAGACATCCAGGGCAGCGGTGACACGCGCGTATAACCTCCTATACCAGTGGTCTTCAACATACAGACCTCCAGATGTTGCAAAACTACAACTCCCAGCATGCCCGGACAGCCGTTGGCTGTCCGGGCATGCTGGGTGTTGTAGTTTTGCAACATCTGGAGGTCCGCAGGTTGTAGACCACTGTACTATACTTTACATTGCACGGATCCCTCAACAGACGATGGTTTCAACAAACGATGGTCCATTTGGACCGGATTACCATCGTATGTTGAGAACCCACTGTACTGTGGTCATAGATGAATCCATCACAAAGGGGGAGATTTATCAAAACCTGTGGAGAGGCAAAGTTGCCCATAGCAACCAATCAGATTGCTTCTTTCATTCTAAACAAGGCCTGTGAAAAATGAAAGAAGAGATCCGATTGGTTGCTATGGGCAACTGGTCAACTTTGCCTCTCCACAGGTTTTGATAAATCTCCCCCAAAGTGTTACAACTTATCTATATACTGCGATAATAAAATAAATCATTCACATATAATATATGGAGTATTCTACACGAATGTCATTATTTAAAACGACAAACGTGTCCAGATACATTATTGTGGATAGTCACTTAGGGGGAGATTTATCAAAACCTGTGTAGAGGAAAAGTTGGACAGTTGCCCATAGCAACCAATCAGATCGCTTCTTTCATTTTTCACAGGCCTCTTTTAAAATGAAAGAAGTGATCTGATTGGTTGCTATGGGCAACTACACCACTCGTCCCCTGCACAGGTTTTGATAAATTTCCCCCTTAGTTCTTATTCAAGTAACCGGTAGTTCTAATTGTGTCCACTACCGTTCTTTAGGTTCTTCTAGGTGTAGTATGCATACTCGTACTTGAAATGTCTGCACATAATAAATCCACATTTACTGTATTGTGTTGTGATCACACTGATCTGTTTTTTCATGCGGTTATCTCCGGTCTGAATTTTCAGCGCTTCATGCTTGTCAGCTGTGGGCATACTGCGCCATCAGCAGTGATTATTCTGTCTTGTAAAGAATGCAGTATGATGGCTCTGTTTCATGAGGGGTCCATAACTTGACTCCATCTTAACAGGGGTCCAACGCGTTTCTTTAGCTAGAATCTTCAGGGACCTATAAGGCTTCGTCTCCTTCGGTTCAGACAGCGGTGCATTTGCACTGTGCGTGCGGCTCCGATGCAACTGAATACCTAACATTGTGATATACCTCGTTCTCACGTGACTCAGGGCGTCCAATCAGCACTGTGTACATCACAAATGTGACGTGTACTACATAGTGATGGCCAGGTGTAACCCGAGTCATGCGCATAGAGGAGCCAGGTGATTCCTTCAGGAGGTATGTATTCCAAACCTCGTTCTAAGTATTGCCTGGATCGGCTAGGCGAGCAGACCTGCGTTTCACTTCCATCAGTCTCTCAGACTGCTTTGGAAGTGTAATGGAGAGAAGAACTATATGAATGGAGTATAAGATAATCCACATAGAGGTTCTACTAGGGCTATGACCATCAATAAGGTAGCAGGCGAAGGATACTAGGACTTTGACATTTTTTGAAAATTTACACTTATCCCTATCTAAACAGATTAAAGATTATTCAATTATTTCTTCTTATTTCTTTGAATTTTACTATAAATATATTATATTAAAATATATATATTTATATTAAAATATAAAGAGTCTGTTCCAGTCAAGTTACGACTGGACCCAGTCAGTGGCTGACCAACCTTTGCTTGGAGAGTAACAAATTCTGTAGAGTAACAATAGGCGGAAAGAATGCAAGGGCTGCTACCACAGGAGGACTTATAAGTATTGGCTGATCAACAGGAAGAACAGAACCCCCTACCCCCCCCCCCCCCCCTTTTTCTTGGTCCATCACATATGACAATACTCAACCTCTGGGGGATTTTGCTGACCACAGCAAGGAAATGTTCATCCAATAGGCCCTTCCTCCCTTACAACTGGATGGATAGGGTGCATAATGCCTCTGGGGAACCGGGCAGGGTACTATCATGATTCCCCCTATGGTTATCATATCCCATGTAGCACAATAGCTTTCTCCATTACATTTTTATAATTCAATATCCTTTGGGCATACCGTATTTTTCGCCGTATAAGACGCACTTTTTCTTCCCCAAAACTGGGGGGGGGGGGGGAAAAGTCGTGCGTCTTATACGGCGAATACACCCCTATCGCGGCGGTCCCTGCGGCCAACAACGGCCGGGACCCGCGGCTAATACAGGACATCACCGCGGCGGTGCCAAACAGCCCGACTGAATAGCCGGGTTAGTGCTTACAGGACACCGGAAGGGACCTTACCTGCCTCCTCTGTGTCTTCTCCGTTCAGGGATCCCCTGTATGGCCGGCGCTCTCCTTCCTCGTCATCACATACGTGCGCCGGCGTGTGTAACGACGTGATGACGGCGATGGAGAGCGAAGATACCCGGCCGGCAGCAGAGACGTTCAGCAGCAAAGCGACGGGGACACTGCGTCAGCGATGGAGCGACATCCAGGGCAGCGGTGACGGGTCCGGAGCGGCGGGGACACGTGAGTATTACCTCCTCCTGCAGTGGTCTTCAATCTGCAGACCTCCAGATGTTGCAAAACTACAACTCCCAGCATGCCCGGACAGCCAACCTAAAAATAGGGTGCGTCTTATACACCGGTGCGTCCTATAGGGCGAAAAATATGGTACATACCAGTCTGGAGTACTATTCACAAGCCCCATGGTATAACTGTAGAGACCAACCGCAGACTACAACACAGACCGGATCTCACCCAAGTACCCCACTTAGATATCCTTGCCCTAAAATATTCCTCCTTCTGGTCTTTTACAACTCTATACATCAACCAAAAGACCAGAAATAAAAACCGTAAAACAACCCACAGCTAGGCAGACCATGTCCAACAATTCAATATATATATATATATATATATATATATATATATATATATATATATATATATATATATATATATATATTATATATAGACAGTACATACAGCATAACCACCCAGCTCACAAGTTTTAGATGACTATTCCATGGAGTCATCTGTTTCGTCTGTCCTACGAAGACCCCCTTGTTCAAGGTGGAGATCAGGACTTCTATCTATCTCAGTCACGATCTTCAAGATGCCCACGACGAAGCTGACGATCTTCAATAGGCAACTGACCTCTGACTTTTACAAGTCCCGGGTTTCTGCACCAATGTTAAATTCCGTAATATTTAAATATTATGGTCAGTGTACTCCTTGTGAGGTCACCACAATATATTGGAAGAAATTAAACAAACTCGTGCGAGGCATAAGTCATAAGCATTGGTCCTTTATTATCAGGACAGAACAGCTTTTCATAGTCCTCCATAGAGGATGGCACATCAGCTGACAGTCCAAAGACTGTTAATGGAAACTTCGTTATAAAAGGATAAAAGCAATAAGAACAAACAAACAGACGGCAGGTCCATAGGTCAGAGGAAATTGGGCATCTGATTGTTGACAAGGCCAAAGTACATATCGATTAGGCTGATAAGTTTTTCATAACGTCTAATAAAAAAAAAAAAAAAATAAATCAGCCTCTTAGTTACATGAATTTTATAGGAAAATGATTTTAAAATAAGGTTTGCAATAAATCAACAATTCTAATAATTGACTTCACACTAACGTCTCCGAAAGTTGATTCCTTGGTAAACGTGCAAAAAATAAAAAAAATAAAAAATATTTCTTCTTGTACAAACTTCTCCCTATAGTTTGATGAGAAAATATATATCTATATCTCTCTCTATCTATGCATATGATGTGTGTATGCATGTTCCAGCATCATTGCCAAATGGCGGTAGATATTTCTTACTTATATGTAAACGAATATAGGATAGTCAAATTAAACCTAACCCAGCCCAATTTGCATGGTTTCGGGTTTTTGTTTAAAGTTCCAGGCAAGTCTATGGGAAATTTATGTTTCAACATAACTTCCAAATGGCTGGAGATATTTCGATAATACTTGGTACATATATATTAGTTAAATTAATCCGAACCTACCCCCTTATGTGAGAGTGGGGGTTTAAGTCCTATACAAGTCCATGGGACTTCCGGTACCTTACTCCATAAGCTCTGTATCTCCATGCTAGTGTGTCAGTCCGGCATGCAAGCCACACTCCTTTCTATTTTCAACCCTTTGTGTGTGTGTTTCTCCGGGTATGCAAGTTACCCTGACTCCCACGAAGCCATAGCCCCTTCATTTTTCATCTTACAATATCTTCATCAGGATCTTCACAATGATTAGATAGGAAAAAACGGGCAACGCCTACTAACCTGCTAGTGTTCAATAAACAGAGAAGTGCTTTACCTGATCACTTGTGTAGGGGAGTCAATTCTCTGAGAATTCTGTTAATACCAATAGGGGAAACTCTGCAAGATCCAGGGTGCTCTCCCATCCACAAGAAGCCGATTCCACAAGATGACAGTCACTTCTATTGGTCTACAAAAAAGAAGGTTGCAGCAGCATTCTTGGTAAAAAAATAAAATTGAGGCTCTCAGCGCACTTTTTGATCAAAACATGTCCCCCATCCACCACGCGTAGGTGGCCTCATTTCGGATGGGACCCCAACATGCTTATTCCACTCACCTCTAGTCACTTCTATTGGTCCAAACAAATACCTGGAGATGCTTCAATTAAAAATACTTATGTCAAATAAAGATATAGTAGCAGTAGTAGTTGTCTGGGGATGTCCTCGTACAGGGCAATCTGCACAGCCTGAGAGTAAAGCTATCAGGAGATGTACTAGAAGTCCAATTAAATTCTATGGAATTTCTTTAGATCTCCTGATCGTGTTACTCTCAGGATGTGGAGATTGTCCGAGAATTTTAAACATCCTGCAGCCGGACGAACGTCATGGTAAAGTATGATTCAACTGTCCGGCTGGCAGGTGCAGAGAATAGTTAGTGCAGGGGCAGGGAGAGGGTACAAGGGAGAGACAATTTATTGTGGGCCAAGAGAAGAGTGAAGGGGAGAGAAGATATTGGACAGAGAGAGGACATGGCCACGCTGCTGCAGTAAGGAAAGCTGGGAGGACAAGCAGCCTATCACTGTTGGGCCTTCAGGAGACTGGGTAAGCTGGGTGGCATGTACAGTAGGTAATGTCAGGTACTCCACTAAATAAATTGATGAATACACACTGCCACTGACCAATCATGGTTGACAATATCCATGAACACATTCTATAGACTAGGGAAACTAACACCTAGTTGTCAATGTAGGGATGAATTTTTCCAAGGTATAAAGAGAGGAAAAACAAGGCAAAGTTCTAAAGATAAATGCAACAAATTATTCAATGGACAAAATACTTCATAAACCAGATGTTTCAACAGCGTTGTGCAGTGCCAAGTCTGGGTTCACATTTAGCAGTAGAGTAGTGTAGCCAATCCGCATGAGTTTTACAGAAAATGGTCAAGGTTTTGCAGGGTATGTTTTTGGTGTTTTGGAACAAGTTTAATTTTTTTCTATGTTTTGTGTGTATTGCTTGTCATGGAATTATTCATATTATACATTTCAATAACACATGAAAGTAAAAATAAGAAACAAAGTACTTAAAAATAATATTTAATCAAAAAGCACTGAAATAGGAACAAAAATAGACTACAAAATCTGTCCTTGGGACATGTAACAAAACCCATAGTGCAAAGGTGCAAAGAACTGTACAAAATCCCCCCCAAAACAAGACAAAAACACACAAAAACAACCATAATGTCGCACTAGTAGAAAATCTTGTTCCACTGTGTGTGTATATAATATATATATCTATATACACATACAAACCAAAAAAAAAATCTTTACAATCTTTACAATAATAGCAGCAACAAAATCAGCACCACTGGTCAATGCTCAGAAGAACTGGTGTGCAGCCTGTGTATGTTGTACAATAGGACAAAATTGAGGGAGGGGGAAACAAAGAAAGAAGTAAGGCACATTCGGAAAATTTCTTTAGCGTTCACCAAAATATAATACTGGATAGACCATGGCAATCCTTTTGCAGTCTACAATTCTTGGGTTTTGTCCAATGATTTTTCACGAACTGATGTCCGGAGAAGCATAGACTAGGCTTCATAGGCTGTTATCAAGACTTTTACTTCTCTGCTCATAAAACCTCTGTTTAAAAGCATTGAATGTTGCTTTAGAGTCCTGCACCGGCCTCGGAGAAGAACTTTTCACGGATGACGCCTTGAAGGAAGATGTTGATTGAGATGGACTGTGACGACCTGGTGGGGGAGAAGAAAGAAAGTGATTAGGAAACCAAAAAGGAACACATTAGGTGTGACCATGCCTTCATGGTCGTCTGATATACTCTGGATATGTACTCATGGGCGCATAAAAAAATAAAAAAAAAAGACCCAAAACTACTGGGATTCATTTGGCAGTAAAAACATGGCCAACAAGTGGCCCAATGTAAGATATTTCAAACTGGACAAGTGAAAGGTGTGAGCTGCAGCGACTTTTGGGTGTCACTACACTATACCACCAGAGTCTAAATTGGTGCGAGTTGGACCGAGCCAACCACTATATATAGCAGTGGTCTCCAAACTCTGGACCTCTAGATGGGCCACTTGTTGACCACCTGGAGGTCCGCAGTTACTAGACAAATGTCCACTGGCCAATCGTGGCACTGGGCAAAAATGTATTTTTTTTTTTTGGACTGAGGCCTGGGGTCAATTAAATTAAAAACAGCAATACTTTCAAAGTTACTAGTTTATCATGAACATCCCTGTTGATCTACTTTATTTGCATCTCACCTTGATCTTCTGAGCTGCTATCGATCCAACTCTTTCTACCCAGACCACCACTGCACCATGCTTCTTTTTTGCTTTTAATACCTAGGGTAACCAAAGATCCCAAATTAAATTGTAAATTATTTTAATTTTTATTTTATTTTTTCTATCAAATTAATAGTTCATATTGCAACTCAACCTTCTTGTCTCAACTGAAAAGGTACAACTGTTTATACCCTAACACAGGGCTTGACAAACCTCAGTTACAACTGTTTTACTCTTCCCCATTTCTGCAATGATCCCACGTTCTGCCTGCGAATCTGCAGATGTCAGGTGTAGGCCCCAGATGAGGCACTTATGAATAAACAGCAAAAAAATAAAAAAATCTCTCTATCTATCCCTATATCTATATATCTCTTTATCATCCAAGGGTGGTGACACGGTTTACTTATGACTGACAGTGGAGACAGGGGACACCAATGACTGATCATATGACATTACGTGATGTGCAGCATCCTGGCTCCAAACTTTTTATGCCCTAGGCACAAAATAGAGCATAAGTGTCTGATTGCAGGGTTCGACCAGTGGGACCTCCTGTGATCTCCAAAATGGGGCCTCTCGAGTGTTTCGGCCCCACCTTTCGAGAAGTACTAGTCTCAGAAGGTGGGGGCTGGAGCGTTCAGTGGGGAGAAAGGGGCCCCGCGATCAGACATTTCTTCCCTATTCTGTACATAGAGGTTTTCCAATTATAAAAAAGATCCCCTAAGATACATTGGTATCGAATCACAATAAGGGCTCACATTCTCCATGGACACCGCAAATTAACCAACCATAATTAAACACCCCTTAAGGACCAGGCTATTTTCGTTGTTGCACTTTCATAGCCACACTTTTTTATTTTTATTTTTTTTTTATCTACACACCATATAAAAAGGGCTTCGTTTTTTTGCAGAACCAATTGTACTTTGTAATGTCTATTAATTTTTCCATAACATATGCGCCAAAATGAGAAAGTATAAAATTTGAAGTGAAAAAAAAAAAAAAAACAGTAAAAAACTTTTGAATAAATTTTAATTGCCATTTTCTGACCCCCTATAACTTTTTTTTCTGTATACCGGGCTGTTTGAGAGCTCCTTTTTTTGCACCGTAATCCGTTTAAAACTGTACAATTTTGATTGCTTTTTACTTCAAATTTTTTTTCCCAATTCGATTCTTCATACGGATTAATATTCACAGGACTACATTGATCTGTGCTTATTTGGGTGAGCCTGCATCCGTCACTGGACCCCAAGGGATGCATTAGAGGTCCCTTTAGATGCCGCTGACAGTGATCTAAATGGTTAATAGCCGGCTGCGGCGATCGTCGTATGCTGGCTATTAGCAGTGGCCCCCAGCTACAGCAACCAGCTGAGGGCCACCCAGTACGGCACGGGCTCACCTCAGGAGCCTACGCCATACACAGTTAATGGCACAATGACGTGTATGCACATCATTGGTCATTAACAGGTAAAACAGTCACAATTTGCATAGTCCGCAGAACACCTGAGGTTTTACCTCATGATCCTTTCTGGTAAAAGGTCGAGCGTTCACTTAAAAAAAAGGGTAAAATATCTAGGATTAGAAAAACAGTTGCTTTCTTCCAGAATCAGCACCACTCTAGCCCTCAGTTTGCGTGCGCTATTGAAGCTCAGTGAGATTGAAGTATATAGAGCAAAATTACAGTGTCACAACATAATCTAAGGACAAGTGAGGAACAATTTTTTTTTTTTTTTAGAAGAAAACAAATTAATATATATATATATTTTTTTTTTGTCATGTTGCTCTGGCGGCAGGATATGTTTAAAGTTCCCTGGCAATCTCGCATCCCTCAACTTGCTCAGAGACTGAGGCAAATCAAAGAAAGAATTTCTGAGAGTCCCATAGACTTTCGGAAAAACATCTTCCGATCGTGTTCTCAGAGAAAATCCAGCTACAAGACTGTCCGAGAGCTTGAAACACATCCTGCCGCCGGAGACCCATTTGTTCAGTGGAGGTCCCAGCTGCCAAACCAACATTTAGATATTTTTAATGAAGTCAAAATGGCCGAAAGAGCCAAACTTTTTGATATACTGAATTACAGACAAAATTTAGATCACAACATTTACCTTCTACTACACTTTTTTCTTTAACAGCCTTCGGCTCTTTTCTTTCTTGGGTGGTTGGACTTCTGTGATCAAATTCCGGACATAATTTGAACTCCAGCATTTTGGGGGGCTCCTTGTTTTGCACAGAACTCTCAAAGGACTCTCTCCTTTCGTCATGTCTAGGCTTTTCAGGAGAGCGTCTAATCTGTAGTTTGGTTAAATTTATGCCTTCGTATGGAGCTTGTCTGGATACATCACAAGGGGACAAGTAAATTTTATCTTTATAGGAAGTGCTTTTCTGATCGAAGCCTTTATTTGCCAATGATCCTTTATCATGACTACTGTTTTTATTTGGCAGAGATTCAAGAGTCTTTTCCCGGCCTCTTTTGGATGGATTGGTCAGTAGTTTAAGTAGAAGATTTTCCATAACCGGTTTCTCACCAACCCTGTGTCTTATTTCAGAAGGGTCATCTATTTGGTCCACCTTAGGCCCTGGTCTTCTGTTACAGAGTTCTCTTTTTCTCTCCAGGTATTCTTGTACAGTCGGAACATTCTTTACCTTTTCAAAATGGCTCTCAGGCAGGCTTTTTCGTCTTCCTCTGCGCTTATCTAGAGAAGGAGCCTGGTTATGAGAATGTGACCTGTCTGAGCTACTGGATAACTTTAGCTTGTCTATACCCCTCTCAGGCTGCTGAACTGTACCAGCAGGTGGAATAATTCTCTCATTACTGACTTTAACTCTTCGGTCAATGTTATTGATATTTGCCGATCCAACCATTTCTGTGTTTTCATAAGTTTTTCGGCCATTTCTAGAACCACCCTCTTCAACACGTGACCTCTTACGTTCTTTATGTTTTTTCTTCTTCTTCTCTTTCAACGAATGCTTGTTTTTCAGAAAGTCAGTTTTGATAATAAGTTTCTCCAACTTTGGGGGACCATCATCTTTTGACTCAGAACGCAAGAAAGGGTCTTTGCTTTTTATACTGTCGGGATCTACCAATGGACTTTTTGGCTGAAGTACTTTTTCTTTTGTCAAGGTGTAATTGGTCCTCTGATCTTTCTGAGACTGATCCTCATGATGTTTTTCTGCTAAATCCTCTATTGCCTGGATTCCTTCTCGTGGACTGCAATTCCCAATAAGTCGATCAGGTTTACTTTCTAAAGCCCACTCTATTGGTTCAAGCTTTGGACGTTTAAGAACAGGTGGCAGGATTTCAGCATTTTCTATTTTATCCAGTTTGGTTTCACAAGGGTCTGACAAAGAAGGGTTGAGACCATCTGTTGTGGATTTAAGATTTTCTGCTAAAGGTTCATAATCACTTGCTGAGGGTTCAGTCTTAATCATTGCAGCAGGTAGTGAAAAGCTGGGGGTCAAATCCTTTGTCACACTCAAGTCTGTCAACTTACAATTGCATTTTGGTGCATTTCCATTTGTGTAGGCTATCCAACTGAACAAACAACAGAACAGTTCCTTATCTGGTACTGATATAGTCTCATTGCCAGACTTTTCAGACTCTTTTATGGCATTTACTGCATCATTCCCTACAGGTCCTTCGGAATCTTTTGCAAAACTCTCAACCAGAGATTCTTCACTGTTTACTATAGGTTCAGTAGACTCATCTGGAAAAAGCTTGTTCATTTGATCCTGATCCAGTAAAGTAATATGTATCTTCTCATCTGGACTCTCACAGATTTCAAAACAATCATCCTCTAATTGTGTAGAATTTGCTTCATCTGTAGGCACTTCAGGCGACGGAACCCTCTCAACCACACACTGTTGGTTGGTATCCTCTGTCCATGTAGACTCCGTTTCTTTGGTCAATGTGTCCATGGTATGCTCTACCTGCATGTCCTCGATGGACTCACTCTCATCGTCACATGAAAAGGGCACTGATTTTTTGGGAATTTCCGTTTTTACTGTGAACTTCTCTAAAGATACTTCAGTATCCTTATCTTCAGACATGTAATTTTTTATTCCAAAGGGAAACTCTGTTAGAAGCTCAGACAGCTGGTCAGACACAGTGTTGGCTTCTAAATCAAACACATCAGAAGCAGGCAAGTTATTGTCCGGTTGTGTTTGAAGGCAAACATTTGCTTCCTGTTGATCTTCCATGTTAACACAAGATTCAATTTCTTCTTCAGGTTCTGATTTTACAGCCATCACTTCTGTGGTAGGCGAGAAACTACTTGTTGCCTGCGAGGCATCACACATATTGACATCCCCCTGAGAACACTGCAGAGCATGCTCATCACTCAGATCAGTTTGTGTCACTGGTGAACCAGCTTGAGGTTGCAAAGAACCTTCAAACATCATTGCTATGGAGGAATCATAGGAGGAGTTGCCTTCTACTAGAGTACATACCCCAGAGATTTGAAAGTCATCATCGACAGTTTCAATATTCTTAGCAGAGGTTTGGTCCACATTACAATTAGATGACCCCTCAATGGTACATGGTGATGAAAAAACCATACTGCTTCTGAGTTGGGCATCTTCAGACTTAAATGATAAATTCATTTTATTAAAATGGTCATTTTCTTTTAATCCACTGATGCCACTGTTTGCTAAGTCTTCACTGTGCTGAACAACTTTCGAAGGCTGTCTTATCTCATTTGCCAAACCCTTTATCTGTACCAATGGGGAGACTATAGCAATCTGAGGTTCAATACCCTTTGATACATTGGGGCCAGAATGCTCTGATTTCTGTGTCAAGGAGACTGATGAAGGCTCATTTGTGGTATGTGAGGCACTTTCTTCTAAAATTGTAATAGTTTTAAGGCTATCAACTATGGGCTGCTTTGGGTCCAAATATTCACGTTGAGAAGAGCACTGAGTAACAGATTTCCAAAGAGGCAACGAAGCTTTGATGGCTTCTCTTGAACTAAATGTTAACGGTTTGTTGGAATAAAGATTGCTAGTGTTTGTTGTATGAACAGATTTACAACTTTCAGATGCTGGAGCTGTCTGGGCATGGCTCTGGCTAGAAGTAACATGTACTCCATCTTGTGTAAGGTATTGGTTATTTGCCTGTATAGATCCCATTGAGTCTCTTAAGGTCCCAGAACCTACGGCTTGGCCAGTAGAATTTGCATTACTTCCAAGATTCATCTGAACAGAGTAATTCCTCTGATTTAGTAGGTCAGTGTTAGTTGAGTATCCGTGACTGGAAAAGGAATTGCTCGATTGTGAAACGTTGTGGACAGGTACATTTAAAGGATCATTATACAAGGTGGGAGACTGTACTCTATTATTTGACGGAGGACTGCTTTGCACAGTAGAATTTAGTGAAACTTCCTTGCCACCTATAGGGTTATTTGAAGGAACTGTAATGTCTGAGAGGATAGAAATCAGTGGGGGTTTAACAGCACCTGAATTATCCTGGGAGGAGCTTTGCATTTGCTGTCTCAAAAGGTTATTCTCACGATTGAGCATTAAATATTTCAATTTGACATTTCGATACACTTTTAACAGCGCAAGGATGTTTTGCACATTAGATCTTGGGTCCTGTGGTACATTTCCAACATTGGCTGGGGACGGCGCAGACACAGAATGCTGCTCCTGTGGAGCTGTGTGGGACTGTACCGGCTGTTGAACATTTTGTGCACCAATGTTTTGGTTTGGATGAGAAAGTCTCTGGTTTATGGAAACATTGTAAACGTTAGATGCATTTGTATTGGTTTGAGAGTACAATGGTGGCATTTGTCCAACAGTAGCTGAAGGCAAAACGTTTGAAGAATTGTTAGCAAATCCACTATGTAAACTTTGCATCATCTGTCTTTGAGGACTTTGAACGCAGTCATTCATGTCTGGCTGTGGCTGTAGTGTATTTTTGTGAAAGTTGGACCCCATCTGCGTCTGAATATGTTGTCCATTATGAAAATTTGATGTTGAAACAGAAATATTTTGTGCATTTTGATAATTTGAGGTTGAAACAGGAACATTTTGTCCATTTCGATAATTTGAGGTTGAAACAGGAACATTTTGTCCATTTTGATAATTTGAGGTTGAAACAGGAACATTTTGTCCATTTTGATAATTTGAGGTTGAAACAGGAACATTTTGTCCATTTTGATAATTTGAGGTTGAAACAGGAACATTTATGTCATTACCTGCTTTGTAGGTTGCAACGTACTGAACGGCGTTTCCATTTGGGGAAGAATAAATAAGTTTATCATTTGTTTGTGGCATTGACTGGTAACTTGTTTGTACATTTTTACTGTACCTTTGACCCCCATAAGTTTTCAGCATCTCTTTATATGCATTATTGTGCGAATATCCGCCACTTTGTGTGGTTTGCGGTGCTTGCTGAACTTCCCTGGTATTGTATCTGATGACACCATAGCACTGGACTGGTTGTGCCTGCTGCTGTACACTGGGCATAGACTGCTGCTGCTGTACAATGCACATAGACTGAGGCTGCTGCATCTGCTGCTGTACAATGGGCATGGGCTGCGTCTGCTGCTGTGCAATGGGCATAGGCCGAGCCTGCTGCATGGGCTGAGTCTGTTGCTGGATAATGGGCAGAGCCTGAACCTGCTGCAGAATATGTAATGGCTGAGTCTGCTGCTGGACAATGGGCATTTGCTGAAGCTGTTGACCCAGTTGAGCCTGTTGAAAGTTTTGTAAAACAGAGCTTGGATAAATCTGCATTTGATAATTTGCTACAACAGGGTTCTGAACGTTACAACTACTCTGCTGGTTTGTGGCAGTGGTCGTCTTTTGCTGCGAACTGAATGAGGAATTATACTGCCCTGATGAAATCTGCAAGGGCTGTTGTGGTGCTGCCTTCGATAAAGCAGACAATTGGATATTTGCAATCTCATCAATTGATTTTGCACCCAGTAGACTTTTTAGTATAAGATTATGACTGGCACTGTTAGTAGAAAATGTTTGGGCAGTACTGTAAGAGTTTGGTGGCACTAATGCCTTGTGGCTCTGCATTGTTTGAACGGTGGATGAGGTAGACTGCGGTAAATACTGCTGGTTGTTGGGATGGGTAACAGCCCCGTTTGGGTTTCTTCTACTCCAATCCATTTTGCTGATGCTCATTGACTCTTGTAAAACTAAAAAAGAAAAAAATATAATAATAAGTATATTCCAACACCTGCATTCATATTCTAAGATTAAAACACACAAAACACCAATGTCACATCCAACCGCTATATATATCTTATGCTCTCATATTGTACTGCCCTAAATTCATTTTTCTGTGGACTGTGGAACAACACTACATTATGTGAACTTGCTGTTGGCCAGACTATTAACCAGGAATATTTGGCACAGATGACCATATAAAAAGGTGGCCATACACTTCAGAACTTTGTTGGCCAAATTCGCATTCAGCAGATTCCCAAGTTAAGGGACCAAAAGGATCACTTATTTTTAAATTCTTCTACCCACTGTAAGGGAATCCATTTTATTTTAGCCATCTTCCTTAGTTATCTCCATGTTCCTCTGCTCGATGGAGTCCATTAGCTCCAAAGGTCCCTTTAGATGAGTTTGTAAAATAAATTAAATTTTAATAAAAACCTGTACTATTACAAGTTATCCAAATGTATTGCACTTCAAGGACAAGTTCTCAGGGTGGATAGCAGGTGCTCTATAACAAATAATTGGATCCCAGAACATTGCCCTCTTTACGTAATCACGTATATAATCCTGACCAACAATAAACAGCAGAAATAGGTTACACCCTGTGCGAGTCCGGCGTCTGAGTGCTCGAGAAACTTTATCATTTGGAAGCTTGGGTCATGGGGTTGGGAGACCCCAATACATATTACATAGTAGATCTATGGGAATGGTTGGGATGGGGGAGAGGCCCGGAAATAAACATTAGCAACAGGTTCTAAAACAAGACCAGGCGCTACTCTCAACGCCTTGTTCACAGAGCAGAAATTTAGCAAAAAATCCTACCGGAAAACACAGGGACATTCTGTACATAGCGGATGCCAGAAGACAACGCCGGCACGAGTACTGCTTGGAAATGCGCCGTATCCAAAGACAGCAATGCAAATGCATTTTTCAACATGTCGATTCTTTTGGCGGAGGCCGAAGCAGAGGTTTCCGCCATGTGGACGGTGCAGTAAAAGCAATGGGATTCTGCTGCAACTGAATTTCTGAGCAAAATATTTCGACTGGATTTCACTTGGAAATTCTGTTGCGCGAACATCAAGGTAATGTCTGGACCTTAGCACTGGTCACAGAAATTATTTAGAGAGGTAGCCAAAATCCTGCTGTAACTAGTTACTTTAAGCAGCAGATGGCTCCTATCAAAACAGTCTGAGCAGCAACTGGGGACACCTCGGCAATATGCCATACCTTGCATTCAAAGAGGAAACCGGAAAATCGTGAAATTGATGCCAGGTGTGTACCCTTGCAGAGGAAATTAAGCATTGGGTATTTACCACTTAAATTAACAGTCTGTACCCTCAAAGATGGAGTTTCTTTTCTAAAGCCACTTTCACAGTTCTACAATTCCATTATTCCTCTAACCGATTAGGAAGCTTCTCAACTACAAAGAAGTGCTTGGAAGACACCAATCCTTTCCTTACAGTATCAGGTTACATGAACGCTGCTTTCATCATCAGGGGACACGGGATATAATTTGTTTTTCATCCATTTTCAACCTTTGTTTCGCCTCCTGAGCATTCCCTTCAGTCAGTCAAAACACACAGGTTCTGATAAATAGAAGGTGTTGGATTACAACAAAAAATAAAATTCCATAGAGACTGCGACTTGCCACGATGAAGCTTATTAATAGGGGCAGACGAAATAGGACTCTAAGTAGCTACCTCAACACCTGTCGAGAACTCCAGATGCACAGTGCTTAGGGTGCACCCTCTTCAGAATATCTGTTCTTTGCAGGGGCGGCACCCGGCACCTTCATAGGTCGGTAATAAGCGCACAGCAGGTCGAGAGGACCTATACTCAGGAGCAGGGACAAAGAATTAATGCCAGACATCGGTGAACTCGTCTGTGTTCAGCATTAACCCTTTCAGATATCGTAATCAAAGTTGAACATGGCACCTAAAGTGGTTAAAATAGCAGGCTAGAGAAGCAGAGCGCAAATAACACTTATTGATCAACAGTGACAAAAAAAAAAAAAAAAGTTAATGATAAAATAAATAAATCCCCTTCTCTACTAAATAATTATTAAATGTCTCCCCTTTTCACATTTTTCAAATAAAATGTGAACAAAAATCAAAAACATATGTGATATCGCCACGTGTGGAAGTGTCAGAACTATCAACATAAGGGTTAAGCTGCAGCCCTAGGCCAGTGCCTTGAGGGCCTATTCGTAAATACACAATTTGTCTTTGATAATACAGTCCAAGAGCAGATTTATATCACTTTACTCCTGAAGAAGGTTCTTTCGGATTGTCAAATTGGAAATTTGGATCCTTAAGTGATTTTCCATTCTAAGAACTATATTCAATATTCCACCTAGAGGTTTATGACGGCTCTAAAACTCCCTCTAAACCAGTCTGTACTTTGTAACCAACGGCCTACATGATCTTGATCAAACAAAACTTGGCTCCAAGTATCAAGTACCGGTCATATGAAGAGATAGTAATACCACCTGTTCAGCAGATAATCAAGTTCTTGATGAATCAATATGTAACCATATAAATATTGCCGGAGACTTTAGAATGAACAGGAACGGCTTTGATGCTCAGGTGTTGGGTGTCCGTGTCATGTCTTCTGATATACCGTATTCACCAAGGGTACTCTTAGAACCAGTCTGAGCTTGATCGTAAATGAGGGCCACTGTGTGATTTATTTTAGTGTTGCATTGATTAAGAAAATCGGGTTGTAAGTCTATGTTGCTTTCTTACCCGACTGCTTTTTTCCCCGGGTATTTATTATTATGTCGCATCCTGTTTGTCGCACGTGGGTTTTGTTGGTTTTGGTTTCCAACTCCTCTGAGCTGTCGGGAAAAAAATCCACAACAATTCAACAAATTCGGGTTGGAAACCTTAATAAATACGTGGGAAAGCTCATAAATGTCGGGTAACGCCCCTTTTTCAGGTTTGGGAGAATCCACATCGGGTCCGTCGGGAAAAAATGTCGCATCGTGTCGCAGACTGGCGCACGATGTCTGCGACATGGCGCAGACAAAGATGCGAAAAAAAAAAAAAAAAAAAGAGGTCGGGTTTAGAATAGTAAAAGAGGGCCAGTAT
This sequence comes from Hyla sarda, assembly GCF_029499605.1. Taxonomy (NCBI): domain Eukaryota; kingdom Metazoa; phylum Chordata; class Amphibia; order Anura; family Hylidae; genus Hyla; species Hyla sarda. Next base: position 406,641,040 of record NC_079192.1, read on the forward strand.
GTTTAATTAACTACAATATTGTACAAGTAGCGGGTTAATCTTGTGTGCTGACTCCATATTAACTTACATCCTGCAAAAACACAATAGTTTCTCCGAAGGAACTCCTAGTTCAAGGTTATGTGGACGGAAGCATCGCAATCCAACTTTGGCAAAGTATGTAAACCGGAAATATAAACTTTGTGATATAACGGGTGTTCTCTTATGTGGTGGCGATATACTATGGGAAAGATATCCTTCCCGTTAGCCAGGAGTTGTAGTTTTGGTTCGGACGTGTTTGCGTGCATCGGTGGGGCTCTTTGTTGGCGGGCGAGTATGAAGGGGAGGATTCTGGGGGTGCAATTTAGTGCAGGGGGCCAGAAACCACTAAAAATAAAATTAGATAGCACATCTGGCAAAGGCAGTGCCCCCCCCCCCACATCATACATTACATACACACATCACACACACTCACACCATACATACACCTGCCGCTGCCCCCCCCATCATACATCACATACATACACACATCCCACTTAGACGGACATCATACACACATTATACATTACATACACATCACACACAGACATTATACACACATCACACATCCACTCACACCCTACATATACAACCACCCTTCCTGCCGCCGCCTGCATTCTCTGCCTCCTCACCTGAGCCGCCATGAGTGGACATCAGAGCTGTAGTCCCGGACAGTGTGAGGTTACATGGGTTTGAAAATCTCCCCTCACACCGGACGTCCTCTTCTCTCTCCCCTCCCCCGCTCTGTGTTTTCTCCGTGCAAACATGCAACCTCCCCGTGGTGGATTAGGTCCTGCGGAGACAGGGGAGGGATAGAGCTGTGTGCCGAGCTGTCTACGTCCTTTCTCTCACCCTGCTGTGTCTTCATGTGTAGAGCTGCATCCTCCGGGAGGGGAGATAAGGGGGCTCTGCAGTCAGCTGGAGGCCGCCGCCCCCTCCATATACTCTGAGCGCCGGTGTGAGGTGAAGACTTGCATCCGCTCCTGCGCCTCACACTGGCATTAAAGAAAAATAAGGGGGACGTCGGTCTGTCCCTGCCCGATACAGGGCTAAATCTATAAACAATTCACCTGCCCGGTGCCCAAAACTACTTGTCCCGGGCGTCGGGCTATAGGATTTCCACATCCCTGTGTGTGTGTGTGTATGTATATGTATATATGTATATATGTATATATGTGTATATATATATATATATATATATATATATATATATATATATATATATATATATATATATATATATATATATATATGTGTGTGTACATATGTGTACGTCTATGTACTGTGCCTGTGTTACTACTGTGGATGACTTTATGTAAAGTGCATGTGTGTATTTATATCAGTGTTTCCCAACCAGGATGCCTCCAGTTGTTGCAAAACTACAACTCCCAGCATGCCTGGTAAGCCAAAGGCTGTATTGTGTACAGTATGTGTATAGTATGCGTGTATGATGCATGTACAGTATGTAATGTGTACAGTATGTAATGTGGGGAGAACTCTGCCGCACCTAGTGTGGGGAGAACTCTGCCGCACCTAGTGTGGGGAGAACTCTGCCGCACCTAGTGTGGGGAGGGGGGGGGAACTCTGCCGCACCTAGTGTGGGGAGGGGGGGGAACTCTGTCGCACCTAGTGTGGGGAGGGGGGGAACTCTGCCGCACCTAGTGTGGGGAGGGGGGGGAACTCTGCCGCACCTAGTGTGGGGAGGGGGGGGGGGACTCTGCCGCACCTAGTGTGGGGAGGGGGGGGGAACTCTGCCGCACCTAGTGTGGGGAGGGGGGGGGGAACTCTGCCGCACCTAGTGTGGGAGCCTCGTATAGACGATCGCTCACGTCGCGCTCCCAGAATTCAAGAGCGTGACGTGCGTGAACATCAGGGGGGCCTCCATGTCCATTTTGCTTGGGGCCCCCAAATTCCTTCAAACAGCTCTGCTGTTAGAGCATCTCTAGTTTGGATCCCCTTTAAGTTGGTTGAGAAATTTTACCCAATAGTCATACACTTATACCCTATCCTACCCTGAGGATAGGGTATAAGAATTTCAGACCACAGGGGCCCGACCGATGGCCCCCCGCAATCTCTTATCTTATATGGGGGGGGGGGGGGGGGGGGGGGGGGTTTCTGTAATAGAACTAATAAATCAAGCCATTTTATCTCTAAGCTATGATCTATGGCCCATGTAAAGGACAAGTCCCTTATCAGTGTACAGATTAGCAGATTTTCCACAGCTGCATGTTCTTGGCCCAAAGCAAAGTACGTGGTCACTACATCTCAAGCGTACAGCGCCTGTCAGTATGGTGTATATTGCATAGATAGATAGATATATATATATAAAAAATTCCCCCCCCCCCACACATAGCATTGAGCATAAATAACAACCTGTTAAAGATGTAATTTAAGGAAAAGTATCCTAGAATATTTTTAATATAATATACATTTATTTGAATTCTCTGCAACCAACCTATTTTGCTAACACCCTGAACACTTCATATAAAATAAACTCCGCAGAGTGAGCCCTTTCAGTATCTGCAGTATACAGTGAACACGTGTGCTGTGCTTTATCTCCAGCCATTGTCTTCTACCGGGTGTGAACATCTAACACGAAATCATGCAAAACAGTGATTATGGAAAAAAAGTACCGTATCAGAACAGATGAGCAGATCTGTGCATCCACGTAAAGGATAGAAGGGGGGGGGGGGGGGGAACACACACACCCCATGACTAGAATACAAAACACTAGGAAACAAAACAGCAGCAACAACCACCCATAACAGCAAGATACAACACTAGAAACTGAAGCTTGGGTAATAAAGGCAATAACCTAACATTACATAGAAGAACTTACAGTCCACATGTCCTTTAGCTTGAGCCTTAGAACATAATTAACATTAGTTCACGGTGTCTATAGAAAGCTCGTCATGGCAACTGAGAATTTCGTCCTGGCGACTAGGTTTTTGTAAGCCCTTTCTGTCATCGGTGAATCCCTTCCCAACTCATAATGTACATTTATAAGTGACGATCGGTAGCCATGCCCACGTTAAATGCGGTAGGAACTAGGTGTACTAGACCATCAGTCGGCAATTGATAAAACCTGCCCCATAGAGCAAAGTGATGCTTATGCAACAAATTCATCTATAGAAGCAATAAAACAATTGCTTATAAATGAGGCCCCTAGGCCTATTTAAAAAAAAAAAAATAATAATAATAATAATCTAATGAAAATTTCCCCCATTTTTCAAAATAAAAAAATTGTTAAAAAATGTATATTGTTGCATACAGAAGTGACAAAAAAATAAAATTCATAGCTGCAATGTCACACGCAACCTTAAGACAAGTGTGGCAGTTTTTTAATTTTAATATTTTTTATTTTTTTATTTTTATTTTTTTTATAAAATCAGCTCCAATTTTCATCCAAAAAATACATAAATAAATCCTGGCGCCTAACTTTTTGTTATGGCTCCTAGATTAAAAACCAAATTTGTCAAGCCCTGGTCTATAGTGACTCCTCGATACAGATTTTCATGAATGGCTACATTGTCCTAATCCCCCATTGGCTAGTTACTAAATAATAGCTCATGTGTTTTACTTTTCCCAAGGCCCTTTCCCTGGGAATAAGAGCCACTCTCACCAACACTTGTAACCTATTCAATATGTCTAATATGCGTTAGTCCCTGTTCGTTGGTAACTAGACAATAGCAGTAAAAGTAGACTAGAAAGTAGACTATAGACAAGATGAATATTGAAAGGTTTTTCCCCCAGACATTATTATTCACACTTTACCTGGGATTCTGACCTTGGAATGTAAATGATGCTACGCGAAGACCATCAGCACTTGGGGGTCCAGGTTTCGAAAGGCAAAGACTGGATGTCTCAAAACAACAATAGAGAGCCTGGAGAGAAGTTCACTTAGTCCATGCATTGTGTGTGCCACACTGGACAACAGAAAGAGGAGAAGAGAACTGTCCGTGGACTTGAGAACCAAAATTGTGGAAAAATATCCTCAATCTCAATGTTACAAGTCCATCTCCAGAGATCTAGATTTGCCTTTGTCCACAGTGCGTAACATCAAGAAGTTTGCAACCCATGGCACTGTAGCTAATCTCCCTGGGTGTGGAAGGAAGAGAACAATTGATGAAAGGTGTCAATGCAGAATAGTCCGGATGGTGGATAAGCAGCCCCAAACAAGTTCCAAAGATATTCAAGCTGTCCTGCAGGCTCAGGTAGTATCAGCACCAATTATCCGTAGTCATTTAAATGAAACGCTATGGCAGGAGACCCAGGAGGACCCCACTGCTGAAACAGACATTAAAAAGCAAGACTACATTTTGTCAAAATGAACTTGAATAAGCCAAAATCCTTCTGGGAAAACGTCTTGTGGACAGATGAGACCAAGATAGAGCTTTTTGGTAAAGCACATCGTTCTACTGTTTACCGAAAATGGAATGAGGCCTACAAAGAAAAGAACACAGTACCTACAGTGAAATATGGTGGAGGTTCTATGATTTTTTTGCTTCCTCTGGCACTGGGTGCCTTGAATGTGTGCAGGGCATCATGAAATCTGAGAATTACCAATGGATTTTGGGTCACACTGTACAGCCCAGTGTCAGAATGCTGGGTTTCCATCAGAGATCTTGGGTCTTCCAGCAGGACAATGACCCCAAACATATGTCAAAAAGCCCCCAGAAATGGATGGCAACAAAGCGCTGGAGAGTTCTGAAGTGGCAGCAATGAGTCCAGATCTAAATCCCATTGATCACCTGTGGAGAGATCTTAAAATTGCTGTTGGGAAAAGGCGCCTTCCAATAAGAGAGACCTGGAGCAGTTTGCAAAGGAAGAGTGGTCCAACATTCCGGCTGAGAGGTGTAAGAAGCTTATTGATGGTTATAGGAAGCAACCGATTTTAGCCATTTTTTTCCAAAAGGGTGTGCAACCAAATATTACGTTAAGGGTGCCAATCATTTTGTCCAGCCAATTTTTGAAGTTTGGTGTGACATTAGTTTTTTTTTTTTCCAGGGGTGCCATACACACACAAACGTATACAGCCATAGAATGGTTACGACTAATGGGCACCAATGAGTAGGACTCTTTGAAAGAGCGTGTAAAAAAATAAAAAAACATCTGTTCTTGTAGATCATTCAGCGAGGTGGAACAATGGCTATTTATGTAAGTCATGTGTAGTCCGCTGTCTGTATACATCAGCCTTATTTCATTCAGTACAAAATGTAGTTACCGTATTTTTCCGCCCTATAGGACGCACCGGCGTATAAGACGCACCCTATTTTTTAGGTGCAAAATCAAAAAAATTTAGGATTTTGAACCCAATAGTGGTCTTCAACCAGCGGACCTCCAGATGTTGCAAAACTACAACTCCCAGCATGCCCGGACAGCCAACGGCTGTCCGGGCATGCTGGGAGTTCTAGTTTTGCAACATCTGGAGGTCTGCAGATTGAAGACCACTGCATAGGAGGTAATACTCACGTGTCCCCGCCGCTCCGGACCCGTCACCGCTGCCCTGGATGTCGCTCCATCGCTGTCACCGTGTCCCCGTCGCTCTGGAACGTCTCAGCTGCCGGACGGGTATCCTCGCTCTCCGTCGCCGTCATCACGTCGTTACGCACGCCGACGCACGTACGCGACGACGAGGAAGGAGAGTGCCGGCCATACAGGGGATCCCTGAACAGAGAAGACACTGAGGAGGCAGGTAAGGTCCCTCCCGGTGTCCTGTAAGCACTAACCCGGCTATTCAGTCGGGCTGTTCGGGACCGCTGCGGTGAAATCGCGGCGGTCCTGAACAGCCCGACTGAACAGCCGGGTTAGTGTCACTTTCCCTTCAGACGCAGCGGTCAGCTTTGATCGCCGCGTCTGAAGGGTTAATACAGGTCATCACCGCGATCGGTGATGTCTTGTATTAGCCGCGGGTCCCGGCCGTTGATGGCCGCAGGGACCGCCGCGATGGGGTGTATTCGCCGTATATGACGCACCGACTTTTTCCCCCCAGTTCTGGGGAAGAAAAAGTGCGTCTTATACGGCGAAAAATACGGTACCCTATGCATTTTGTAACTTTAAACATATGTATAAATAAGAATTGTTTGCAAAAGTGTACATTGCCTTTAAGAAAAGAGTTTTTATGGTCTGTTTGGGTTTCACTACACTCTAGTGGCTGAAGAATGGAAAAGCAAATGGAGCAAACCTTCAGTACATAAACTAGAGGACGTCGGAGGTTTAATAGAGCACATTTGTCTCAGACAAAAGGTTAAGAGCAGATGTCCTGAAAAGTCATTGTGAAATCAACTTCATCCTGGGTGTTGTGGTTTTGACGGCTGCACGACCTCCGGAAATGTTAGAAGGAAGCCAAACGGTTCAAAGTAGGGTTACGCCAAAATCTCAGAGATCAAGGTTATAGGGTATTGCTCAATCCTCCAGGCTTCAGAGCCGAAACTCCCAGCATTCTTTGCTATTACTTTCCCATACAACTCTCTGGAATGTTTTTATCTCCCTCCCCCAGACTTTGCCTGTGGTTATCTACTAAACATGCAAAAAGATGAAAACCTGTTTCCAAGAAATTATTTAACAAAAAAAACAAAACAAAAAAAGCTTTATCATTTGTGCACAGCGGTGAAAAACAAAAACAAATTCACATTTGCTCAGAACAAGATCAAGGGAACCAACCGGTCACCAGGTGAGACCCCATAACTAGTGACAACTTGAAGAAGGTTTCCGGCCATGTCGGGATGTCCTCCTGCCGATTCATGAAAAAGGAGACTATAAATTGCGTTGCTCAGCTAATCGGGGTGTCTGGCTTCCCAAACTAGTCATCGTGCCCCGGCTGTAACGACACCTATGGAGTCTTAGAGTACTCCTGTAGAATTTTTTTTTTCTCTTCAAATCAACTCGTGCCAGTATGTTTAACAGGTTTGTAAATGACTTCTATTTAAAAAATCTTAATCCTTCCAGTACTTAGCTGCTGTATGCTCTGCATGAAGTTCTTTTCTTTTTGAATTTCGTTAAGAATTTTCTTTTTCTTTTTTTAATAGAAGTCATTTACACATCTGATTAAACTTTCTGGAGCCAGTTGATCTATAATTTTTTTTTATATATATACATACATGTGTATATATATATATATATATATATATATATATATATATATATATATTTCCAGCAGAGTATTACTTTAACTCTTGACGTTTGTCATTCCTAATAGCGTCATTACACTCTAGTCACAGTAGTACCTACAATCTCTAGCAGTTGGGCCAAAGTTTGACACATTCTAGGCTCAACTGGGGCCATCCTAGGTTTCCAATTATATAAAAATAAATAAAGTTAACTTTGGCGTTAACATTTTTCACCTCCCTTCTTTATTATAGAGTTTCCCTGAGCTCTATAATGGTTGGTACCGTAATTCCAATCCGGTAAAATTCAGGGCAAGGTCCTTTTTTTCTCCAGCTGTTCATCGCTCAAATAACATCTGCTTTTTTTTGGAAGTTTTCACCCAAACCTTTTTACTCCAAAGTTTTAACAGCATGGGATTGGACAATGTTGAGACTTTCCGATCCAGAGTTCAGGTAACCCCCCGGAGCTCCCCAATAAACATCTCCAAACACTGCATGTCCTAGTTGAGTAACTTGCCTATATGCTTCCACTAGTTTATTAAGCTTTATCTATACCATCCTCCTACCGGCAGGGGTCCTTTGAAGACTACATTGAAAACAAAGACAAGAAAGCAGCCATTGTCCTGTTCTCCACCTCAGTTCCTGACCTGGAGGGGGTAGGGTTGTTTGGACAATTCATTGTTGACCCTTTGAAGCACACTGGATAAGATTCAGGTTTTTATGTAGCCAATTCTCACACTGTAAGGCATGAGGCCCCAACCTCCGCCATTGTGTACCATTTGGGATAACAAGGGGGTGGGGGAATTCATGTATTTACACATTCTTTTTTGTGTAAATTTGTCCCTTTAACTTCGGCTCTTTTGCCAAATGGGGATTTTCTTTTGTAGTGGTTACCAATTTTTCCATATATGACTTGAATGGAAAGGTTGTTCACCCGCACTAAACTGGGTTATAGCCTTGGGTTATAGCCTTGGGTGAATGTCTCCGCTGCCGGCCGGGTATCCTCGCTCTCCGTCGCCGTCATCACGTTGTTACGCACGCCGACGCACGTACGCGACGACGAGGGAGGAGAGCGCCGGCCATACAGGGGATCCCTGAACTGAGAAGGTGTGTATTCGCCGTATAAGACGCACCGAAAAAGTGCGTCTAATACGGCGAAAAATACGGTACTTAAAATCACATTATAAAAATCTCCTATCCTGTCTACTGTGCCTTACCCTTTGGCGTTCTTATGAATTTACTTTGGTAAAGCCAGGTTAGGGTCACTACATGTACCACTATGAACTGGTAGTGCTCAATACAAGCGGAGGTAGGGCGAGGAAAAAGAGATTTTTGGGGGGGGGGGGGGGGGGGTCACCACTGAGACTTGATCAAACCTTTATCATGACAAGGCTGCCGCCAATATATTGCCTTACATAACAATCCAAGCCAGTCAAAGGAGATAAAAGAATAAAAAATAAAAAAAAATATAATAAAAAAAGGGAGTTAAACGGGGGGAAAAAATTTTTGGGAAAATATATGGTCTTCAAAAGTTCCTAAGTATTAGATCAGCACTGTTTCACCAATTTATGTTAAGCAAAAGGACCCTTAAGGCCTCCTATTCACAAAGAAAAGCCAAACTGTCTAGTGTTTAGGGGGCCACCCGACACCCACCCACCCCCCTACTCAACAGATGTCAGAGAAAAGAAAAATCAGGCATGTTAAATGTAAACACTAACCCATTTGTTCCCTCTATAGATAAGAAGTCACCAGAGGGGTCTACCTGTGGCCTTCTCAGATTACCACTTTGGCCAAACCAAGAGCGCACATGCATCAGAACCGAGTGTGTTTGACCCACAGCCCTTGAAGGTGTATGGTCCCCTCTTATTAATCTTTAACTCTGTAAATAGCATTGGACACAATAGCGGCACGTTGGAATTTTTCCTAATGTGTCATGGTCAACGTTTTAAAGGAGTACTCTGGGGCTAAATATCTTATCCCCCCCCCCAATCAAAAGGATAGGGGTTAAGATGTAAGATCACGGGGATCTTCCCTGCAGGACCCCCGTTTTTCAGCTGCACAGAGCGAGGTTCTCTCTATGGCTGATGACGGGCGATGCAGGGGACGGAGTATCATGACATCACGGCTCCATCCCCTTGTGACCTCACACCTCGCCCCTTCAATGCAAGTCTATGGGAGGGGGCGTGACGGCCACCACTCTCCCTCCCATAGACTTGCATTGAGGGAGCATGGCATGGTCACGAGGGGGGGCGGAGCCGTGACACCTCGATACTTAGACTCCTGCACCGCCCGTCATCAAGGGGGGGGGGGGGTCCCAGTGGCGGGATCCGCAGTCTTACATCTTATCCCCTATCCTACCCTGGCAATCCCCCCCGGCAATAACCCAATACCTCAGCAGCCTGGAGCCAAGGTTTTCTCCAAGGCTGATGACGGGCGGTGCAGGGGACGGGGCATAGGGACGTCACCGCCCCCTCGTGACGTCACTTCCACCCCCCTCAATGCAAGATGCAAGTCTACGGAAGGGGTGTCACGAGGGGCGGGCGGTAACTTCATGATGCCCCGTCCCCTGCACCAACCGTCATCAGCCTCGAAGAAAACTTAGCTCCGGACGGCTGAGGCAACCCCAACACTCCCCCCCCCCCCCCGTGATCAGGTATGTCTAACAGTGGAGTACCCCTTTAATGAACATTTTATGGTTCTGACCCTTCAGGAATGTTCACACAAGATAAAAATTTACTCAAGGCAAACAAGATTTAGCCAGTTTTTGTTTAGTGGGTTTCTAGCACTCAAAAGATTTCTCATTTAGGTTGGAGTTGAGGTCCTAGGCAAGCAGTAACGTTCTACCACACCAAACCACCATCTTGTTTTATGCACTAACGTGAACAGAAAACCTTCCACAAACTCTACTTGGACAGATGCTGGAAGCTGGAGTATACAACCAGCTGAAGAACCATACCAGCCCCATACCATATCCTTCCTCAACAAATTTGGAGCCAGTATGGGGAGGAGGACCACCACACATGTTGTAATGGATTCAATATAAATAAATTGGTATAAAATGACTGTCACATTTTGCCTGGCTTTTGCTAATATTTGCTCATTTGAAACAGATGGCATCAGCCTTTCTTCCGGTGAGGCCTGACAATCAAGATTGAACTTTATTACCAATATTAATGTTTTAGAGAGATAGCGATGCCTGTACCAAGATCCGTATCCTGGACAACGCCTGATAATGTCCGACTAATAAAGTATCTGTGTCAGGTTGACCATCTGGAGGAAGAGGGGAACAAGATTACGATTGCTTAACGCTTGGAGAAAAGCAAATCTATAAAGGCTATAAAACTCGCGGATGACAAAGCCAAACGCACACGTCACGAGTAATGATCGATAATGTGGGTAATACTCTATGTTAGTTCTGGAGGCTATATAACCTGTGAACCGCGCCATTATAAAACAAGCAAAAGAATTGCTTAACCTGAACAGTGTACGTTTTTATCATTTTACTCCGACGCATGCATCTAACTTTACTTTGATAATCAATATATATGCAGATGAGTATCTGAAGAAGTCATTACACTTCAATGTGACTGCTTCAGAAGCCAGTGGCAGTAAGTGCTCAAAACCTCCTCCAGGCTCCTGGTTATTCAAGGGAGATCCAAACTACAGGGGTTATAGAAACCTCCAAGTTTTAAATTTAAATGGGCACTGCTAGATACGAAAACTTTTGATATGTTGTAAAGCATGTATAACCAATAGGTTTTACAATTGCTTTCATTAGAACATTTTCAGTATTTCATACGGAAAAAGCCAGTCAAACAACTGCCCCCCCTGCCTGGACACACTAGTCCTGCTATGTCCATGCGTCTTCACCTATGTCATGGACACACTTCCTTGATTGACAGCTGTGAGCACAGGGCTCCTCCCACTGTCAGCTTGTGTCCTGCTACAGTCAGCGAGGACAAGCTGGGAGTTGTAGTTTTGCTAATGCTAGGGTAGATGTGAGCAGACAGCATACTGAGGGGGGGGGGGGGGGCGGAGACCTGCACAGAGAGGCCACGCCCCCTCCCTTTGAGAGGAATTCAGACTAGTGAGCTAAATTAAAAAAAGTGTAATAAAAAATAAAAAAAAAGGTGCTAGACAAAAAAATAGATATACTGTACATAGTCAGGATTAGGTACTGAGTGATATATATAAAAAACGCAACGTATGTATGTATGTGTGTATGTTCCAGCATCACGTCCAAACGGCTAAAGATATTAACATGAAACTTGGCACACGTTACATATGTCAACAACAAACATAGGATAGGTGATTTAACCCTTACTCACCCCCATTTGCCAGGGGCGGGGTTTATGTTTAAAGTCCTATACAAGTCAATGGGAAATATATATTACAGCCTAACTTCTAAACTGCTGGAGATATTTCGACAATACTTGGTCACATGTTACTTATATGTCCACTTAAAATATAGGATAGTTAATTTAACCCTTAACGACCCCTAATTTTGAGGGTTGGGGGTTTTGTTTAAAGTCCCACGCAAATCAATGGGAAATGTATGTTCCCACATAACTTCTGTACGGCTGGAGATATTTCAATACCTGGTCACATATTACAGACGGGGATAGGAGGACGGGGATAGGAAGTCAAAAGCTTCCTCCTTTGTTTATTTTCCTCCCCAACAAGGATTAGGAAGGAGAAACCGGGCAACGCCGGGTACTCCGCTAGTGTGTATATATATATATATATATATATATATATATATACACACACACACACACACACGTTTTTTTTATGGATATGACTGGTACGCTTTAAGCTCTCAAGCCACTATATAGCTAATGTTTTATTGATGGCCACTTTATGGCTGTATACCTGGCCAAAGTCTGTATACCCATTTACTGCCTCCTAGATGTATTTGTGGGGTGACCGATTGACGTGGAGATCTCCTTTAAACGAGAAGAACTACTCAAACTAGAATGTATACTATTCTAAGATAAGGTCACTGAATGTATATCAGCGGCTTATTATATCCAGCCCATAAATAAACTTTGTTCCATAACAACCAGCAGACATCTAGGAGTTGCTTCTGCTATTGATAGTTTCACTATGAATCGAAACCCCTGACTGTCTACACTCCCGTCTTTACCACCGTCTAACTATGAATCGAAACCCCTGACTGTCTACACTCCCGTCTTTACCACCAAATGTCTAATGTTCGGACCAAGAAATGCTAGAAGAATCTCAGTGCGTTAAGAAGGTTTATCAAATATACATGTATGTAGCATGCACCTCTATTTGACAACCAGCAGACATTTAAATATTTTTTGCAAAGTTTTTACACGAGTTAAGGCCCGGAATCTCTTGCTTCACTGAGTGAGGTTTTTGGTGGCGCACAGTAGAGCTGGGCGGTATGGCCAAATATGTGTATCGCGGTGTTTTTGTAACTTATGGCAGTTCCACGGTATATAACGGTATTCTGCCCCCCCCCCCCACCCCCCCCAAAAATTCATTATCAGCCCAGAGCTGTATGGTCTTCATCGGGGTAAATACTCATATCACCGGCAAGCGCTGCCCTCCTCGTCCTCCTGTTTGTTGCGGCCACCGGTGCTGACACTCTATACTGTATCCCTATGCCCGGGCTGCAAAAGGTAAACAGAAATAAACTTTAACGAATGTTCCTACGTTGGCCTTACGCTCTTCCTGTGGACGTGAAGGTCGGAGAGGCGTCAGCCTATTACCGGCCGCAGCGATGTTCCGCCTCGGCCGGTGATAGGCTGAGCCCACTGTCATGTAAGAAGCCGGCTCCTTACATGACAGTGGGCTCAGGCCGAGGCGGAACATTGCTGCGGCCAGGGATAGGCTGCCGGCTTTCCGACGTTCCCTTCAGTAGGAAGCAGGTCCGGACCGACGGGGAAGGTGAGTTAAAGTTTATTTTGTTTACCTTTTGTAACCCGGGCATAGGGATACAGTATAGAGCAGTGGTCTTCAACCTGCGGACATGCAGCCAACGGCTGTCCGGGCATGCTGGGAGTTGTAGTTTTACAACATATGGAGGTTGAAGACCACTGGTATAGAGTGCCAGCGCCTGCAACAAACAGGAGGACGAGGAGGGCAGCGCTTTGCGGGTGACAAATGCGAGTAGTACCCCGATGGGGACAGTCCTGCACTGGGCTAAAAATTAATTTGTGGGGGGGGGGCAGATCAGCGCTGGTGGGTCACATATGATTAACTCCCCGATGTGGGGACAGCGCAGCACAGGGTTAATAATTCATTCCCGAGGGGGAGGGGCCAAACCGGTGTTTCGGTATGGGTTAAAAATTCATATCGTGCAGCTCAAAGCATCCAGCATGGGAACAGCTTTTTATAGGACGACATTGTGGTTCTCATTTCTGCATTACATAAACTGATAATATGCACATATAACCTGTTTCAATGGGTTAAAACCACTGTACTGTACAATCTATTTCTACCATACTTAACTAGTTCCATTCTTGCATGATAAACATTGCTTTAGGGTAGGCTCACATGTAGTGTATACGCTGCAAGTAATCCGTCAGACAGCAGGAAATATGCAGCGTATTTTGCCATGAGCAGCCACAGGGCTTCCATGCCGCACACCTGTGTGTGCAGTAAGATCTGAAGGTGGGCCCAACACAATGGCATGCATGGGCCGGCCTCCAAACCTCACTGCACACACAGGGCTGCAGCGGGGAAGCCCCATGTGTCTGCTCATAGCAAAATATACTGTGTATTTCCTGCAGCATGAAATACACAGCCTATACGCTACGTGTAACCCTTCCCCAAGGGTGTGTGCACACAAATATGCACAGGATATAAAGCTGCAGATTTCAATGGAAACGAAATGACTGAACACAGCTTCAAATCCTGCGCATCAAATATGCACAGGATACTGTACGTGTGAGAACTTTGCAATTCTGAATACACATGTATAGCAAATCTGTTATGTAAAACTGATTACACATATTCCAATGGAATAATATGGCTTCATCCAAACCAGTTATTGACCAGCTTTGTTATAGTCGTTAGGAATATTTTTGGCCAAATCACAAGATAGCTTTAGGCAGAATAAGAACTATAGAATCCAGAAAGCCAATGTTCTGACAGCTGACAACAGCATAAAAGGATAACAGATTATTTTGTCGATCGGCTAGGGATCGTCCGATTATCGGGGGAATAGCCGATAACTTATACCGGAATATCGGTATAAGTTATCGGCTATTGGCCTCAAAGTTAACATATCGGTATCAGTCCTAAAATATCAATATCGGTCAATCCCTACTATCGGCTCAGATTTACCCATCCAACCACATGTGTTTCTTTAATGAATGAGGGGGAAGAAAGCAGCTGCTTAACATTTTCATCACCATTTTTCCCCCCAGGAGAACCAAGGACTGGAGGCCGCAAACTCTAATGTCTACGACTAGGTTAAATCTAAAGTTCATCCATATTGGTTTGTAATGGCAGATTCCAATAGTAAAATCATGCCACCCTGCAGACAATTAAAAATATGTTGCTGACCTTGGGTAGGTAAACTCATGCGTATACTCAGATTTATGGACAATGATGTGGTGTTGACTGAAGGTAGACAATTCAACAAACAGCCTTGAGCGCCTGTGAAGAATGGCCAAAGGTGTGAATGATCTCAAAAATTATCCTCTACACATTGTCCATGTCCATTAACACATTTTTGTAAGGTTTTACCGTACAAATACATTAGTCCACGTCTACACAGAAGAGCCTTACAAGACCAGATGAAGTCACTTGACTAACTTTTGTTCTTTTTCCAATGTGCTCACTTTACACTTTCTGCATTTTCCCTGTCTTCAGGGTCAGTAGCATTAATAACCGAACGGTCCATTTGTGATCAGACGGGTGGACACGAGTTATCAGTTGACTTTCTTTGCAAAATACAACTATATCCTACAATTAAGCCTGGTAGACCCAGGAAGTGGCAGCTTCAGGAAAACTCGGCATATGCATTGTTCAGCCAACCTGACCATTGTCCTTTGGATCTGCACAGCGACATTTTGCACAGTTCCTTTGTATCCCCCAATCACGAGGTCACCAGATGTTTTGTCCTTCCTTCCAAATGTGTAAAAGTTATCTGGAAGAACCTCAATCATGTAAAGACTAAGCTACATTGATGAGCTAGATTTTAAGACAACAAAAATGCTGTAGGCTTCAGGAGCCAGTTAGGTGAAACGTCAGATTTTAAATTTTATTATTTTTTGACAGGAACTAGGACTGCTACCAGAAGAAAAAAAAAAAAAAAAACTAAAAACACACACCCAATGCCAAGCATCAATTTCTAGGTGTATTATCTACTGGTCTTCAGCTCTGATCATCCCTGTTCCCTGGCCTGGACTCCAAGTCTCTAATCTTACAAGACCATCAAAGACAGACGAGAGAGAGATCTATACCATTACATCAGCAGGGTTTCACAAGATAGAGTAGTAACATTTCCGACTCCTTCAGGATGACCTGCTGACAAGACTGAAGGACTCTTGACTAAAACGTTACTGCTTTATCTTGTGAAACCGTGATGATGGAAATGAAGAGCACACTTATTAAAAGGAGTACTATTGTGCACAAAAACTTATACCCTATGCAAAGGATAGGGAGTGAGCTTTAGATTGTGTGGGGTCTGACTGCTGGGACAACGGCTCTCGCTGGGAATGGGGCGTGTTGACCCTCGAACGAAGGGGCGGCCAACACGCCGCCTCCATGTATCTCTATGGGAGAGTCAGAGATACAGCATTTGAGGGGGGAGTGTCGGCCGCCACCTTGTACGGGTCTACGCGCTTCATTCCCAGGGAGTCCTGTGCAGGAGATCCAAGCAACCTAAAACTTATCCCCTATCCTTTGGATAGGGGATACGTTTTTGCGCTTGATCAATCTGCTTTAAAAGCATAAAAGACTGCTGTATGGTTCCTGCTTTGGGGAATGACAATTTTTGGGTCCCGTGGCTTTAGGGACATAAATCAGAACCATAAAATTATTGTTAGTTGAGGGCTGCCATTGGATACTTCGTTTATAAAAGGTACAGATATAGTTATGGCTTCTGCTTAGCATGTGGTTTTCCCGGAAAATGGGTGTATGAATATAGCTCAATTTACCCAAGAGGGCACACGTATCTTAGACCTGTCAGGTTGACATGCATGGATACAAGTAATTGGTTATATTGGAGCCTTTCATTGTATTTCTAAGTCAGAAGCTTTTACAGTTGTATATATCAAATGTAAACAGGACCTTAGCCTGACCAAGAAAAATAAGAAAAAAGTTATGCAAGTTCCTCCCCACAGTAGATTTAATGTTCCACTAAATATAAACAGGAAGGGGATTTTTGTCATCCGATTTAGATCTTTTTTGGGGTGTGAAAAGTCGCATACATGCCTTTGGTGCGCAAAATGTGTGCAAGTTTTTGCTGAAGTGATTTTGACCAAAATGACAGGTACGCACTTTGCTTTTTCACTTTGTAGGGGTTGCTGACCTTTTTTGCCCAAGGGGGTAATAAGTTGCAGATTAGGAGTCATACAAAGAGATTAATAATTTTTTGACTATATGTGTCTAATTTATCAACCCCAGTGCGACATTCTGATAAATATGTTGCACAAAAGCAAAAATAAATTCCTTTAAAAACGTCCCTCAAGGTTCTTTATTTACAACAGTAATTTAATCCATCTACAGAAGACATATGGTTCAGTGACCTATATGACCCTTTCCCACCAAGATCACATTACCGATCCAGCAGGGCTTATTTTAGGGCCATCCAGAAAAAGAGGCCAGAGACAGTGACTGAATTTTTTCCCCTCTTCCAGCACACTATTTATATATGATCCTACTCAAGGCTAAACCAATCGTGTGGCCCTTTAAATTCATCAACCCCCCCATTTAAGGCTCATAATTTTAGGGGGGGGGGGAGAAGGGACTTCAGTGACCCATCTTGAGAACTTTCAGCCAAAAAATAAAATAAAAAATGTATAGATATCTATCTCTATAAAATGGTCACTAACCTTTCTATCAACAAGAACATAAACTTTGAAATCAATAGCACAAGTGAAGAAACTAATTATATTGAGGAAAATTTATCCATGTGCATTGATTAGGTCCTCACCCCCTAAAATTCTCACTCACAAAAAGGAGGTGGATTATCAGCTCACTGAGGGATCAGGTTACTTGCTGCCCACATTAGTCTATGGAGAGGGCAGTGGTGGGCAGACAAAAACACATTGCATAAATCAAAAGTGCAAACCAAATCTGCCCAAAACAGCGAATTTCAAAAAGAAACCATACAGGAAAGGAAGTAACACGGCACACTGCTGTGGGGGGACAGCGGAGGAAGATGGGGTGCGAGATGTACACACACTCTTATTGTGTTTGCCTTGTTGTAACTTTGTCTATTATGCCAATAAACTGCTTTTTAAAATAACCGAGCAAGCAGCGCAAAACACATGATCGGCTTCACGCCTGCAGGTTCCTCCACAGCGAGAAGAATACTCCGACAATTAATTATAACAACTCCTTGGGTAACAGGCTGGAGGCAAAATAAATAAAAAATGGTGAGCCCGATTTTGTCAAAAGCTTTAAAGTTGACAGAATATACGGTAGATTGTGCAACACATCTGGGCACACTTAGGGGCCAGCAGCGGGAAATACAGAATATTCCATGACAGCAGAGAGACTATGTAAAAAAAATTATTTTATTTATTTATTTTTTATTTTTTTAATCTATCCTTACGTCCAGAGAACAAACAGGCTATTATACAAAGTCTCTATGGAGATAGAACTGAATGTTACAAGTATCACTTAAGGAATGCTATATATGTAATAAAGGACAGGAAAGGGGCCTCTGCCGGCCTCCTTAGGGAGAAGCTACGGACTAAAATATTTTCTTTTTCAAGTTGAAACCTGATGCCTAACCCCCTAAGCGCAGGGCTGAATAGTAGGTTTCAAAAAGTAAAAAAAAAATAAAAAAAATAAAATAAAATAAAAAAAAAAACACTCGGATTCAAGGAGCCATATAATGCCACTTTAAGTCTAGTCTATTCAATTTAGATAATAGGACCAGTTAACTTTACCCCCCCCCCCCAAAAAAAAAAAAAAAAATTAATAAAATAACCAATTACTGTATATTAATATATACACACACATACAGGCATATTTTGTAATTAGAAAAAAAAAAGACGAAAATTGTAATTCTAACAAAAAATTTTTTAATCTACAGACGTGTCATTTTTACTATTTCCCCATCTGTAAGTTTTTAACCTGTTTGTATGTGGAATTTTTAGCATTGTTAACATTTCGAATCATTTCATTATCTATGTAAACTCTTACTATTCTTTGCGCATACTGAAATCTTAATTTTCGCATGTGTCATTTTTAACTTTTAGATTTGTACTTTTTTTTTAAACAAGTACCGAATTATATATATACACACACACACACACACACACACAGCAGATAAAAAAATGGTTCAGTTTTACACAATATACAATCTGATAAAATCATTGAACACTGGACATGGCCTCACAGATAGCGATGGTCTAGGGTGCCTATTTTTGGAGGTATAAACAAAGCATCCAAACACTATCTGAAAAAGCCCAGACACAATATTTTTCTCTACAGGAGTTTAACGTTACTAAAAAAGCTAATAAAATTAAAAAAATGTTTTTTTTTTTTTATAATATATATAATATTTTTTTATTTTTTTTTTATTTACTTTTTTAAATATATAGTCATAAAAAGAACACTTCATTCCATGCATAGGAATAAAGAGAGTCTCCCGCTCTGGAGGACTCAGGCTGACCAACTATTACGGTGTTTCCCCACCAGTGTGCCGCCTTCAGATGTTAGTTCCCTATACATTGGAATGGGTGACCTGCAATACCACAGTTCTCCTGTAGTGGTCACTGGAGGGCAAGTCTGCAGCTAAAATTTAGAGCCGATCACCGGTGATTTCAGCTTTCGGATCCAGTTTGTCTGACAGCTGAAATCATCTGCGATCGGCTCCAGATTAAACATGCCCATCGGTGGCCACTACAGGTGAGGTGTGGTATTGCAGGACACCCATTCTGATGCAATGGGCACTAATCGAATAACTCACTGCCTGTTAAACTACAACTTGTCATGCGGGCATGCTGGAAAACACTTATCTATAAAAAATAAAAAAAGTAGCAAAACTACTACTCCCAACATGCCCGGACAGCCGAAGGCTGTCCGGGCATGCTGGGAGTAGTAGTTTTGCAAGAGCTTTAGGCAGAACAGTTAGGAAACAAATGTATCAGACAGTTCTCCAGATATCAGAATATGTGACCTGCAATACCACACTTTCCCTGTAGTGGCCACTGTTGGGCAGCTGCAATCTGGAGGCAATCACTTGTGATTTCAGTTGTCAGATGCAGTGATCCTCATCCTTTTAGACTTAAAAAAAAAAACATTTTTTTGAAAGATGTTCTGCAGCAGCTGTATCAATAAAAAGGGGCCTCTTCCTTTAGTGCGGACTCGTTGACATGAGTTTTTTTTAGAACAGGAGGATTTTTTTTTTTAAATCCATTTTTTTCACATACGACGTAAAGAAAATCGCACAGACGTCACAACAATAGGGGGCAGTCATCCAGTTTTTCTCTTCTTAACCCCCCACCACACACACAATTTACTGTTCCCCCTAAACCAGCAGGAACAGGATGAGCACATGTAGATCAATAGCATTACAACAGTGGAATAAACCATTAGAAAAAGAGGAAGAGGTTCATGCAGAGAATAATGCAATTAGGGGTTAAAAACTAAAAGAAGTTTCATGCTATAATGGATGGGTCCAAAAGAAAGTCAGAGCCAACTCTTTGTCCGAGTGTGAACATGTCCTCTAGAACACGGTGAACCTACCCTACCCTGCACGGGGGGCACCGCACTGTGTGAACGGCGCCGGAAGCGACCAACATAAAGATACAACAAGTGCACAACAACAAAGAAACTAAATAACCGATAAAAAAAAAAAAAGCAACGGGTCCCCGGAAGGATCATACAGCTCAGGCTAAACTTACACAACTGCCCGCCGGTCACCGCTCTACCCAGATCCCGCAGCGACGCATCAGCTTCGGAGCCGCCATACAACTCTACCGCTCTGCGGCCAACCTCACCGCTCACCGCATTGGAACGGAGGAAGGCGGGGCCCCGGCCGGCGGACAGCCAATCAGCGAGCAGAGGGGGCGTGGCCGCAGCATCCTGTGAGAGTTCGTGTGGGGTGGGCGTAGTTTCAGGAGGCGATAGGCTGTAGGAGTACGCGCCTTGCGTGGTTGTCATGGTGCGGAGAGGAGAGGGGGAGGGAGGAGGGGGGGGGGGGCTCGTGGGAGCCATCTTTAAGTCTGGCGGTGTGGTAGGGCAGAGAAAAATTGCTTTTTGTTAACTAGTAAACGTGTACAATGAATCGATACTTTAGACGAGCGGTGACGTCAGAGGGAAAATTATATTTTTGTTTCATTTTAACTTGATAAAAAAAAAATAATAGAATCGCGGGCTGTATTGTTTTGTTTTTTTCGCAAGTTTTGACACAAGGGAGACATCTGCTGGTCAAAGGGAGGAATTGCGTGACTAAAAGTTCTAAAGGATTTTTCGCACAAGTTTGGAGATGGACTGATCTCATATCATCTATCTCCTATCTATCTCTTATCTATATATCTATCTATCTCTTATCTATCTATCTATTTCATATCATCTATCTCCTATCTATCTCTTATCTATATCTCTATCTATCTCATATCTATCTATCTCTTATCTATATATCTATCTATCTCATATCTATATATCTATCGCATATCTATCTATCTCCTATCTATCTATCTATCTATCTCATATCTATCTATCTATCTCATTATCAATCTCATATCTATCTATCTATCTCATATCTATCTATCATCTATCTATCTCATTATCTATCTATCTCATATCTATATATCTATCATCTATCTATCTCATATCTATCTATCATCTATCTATCTCATTATCTATCTATCTCATATCTATATATCTATCATCTATCTATCTCATATCTATCTCATATCTATCTATCTAGCAACAGAAGAATGCAGCAGCACACTGCCAGCACAAGGATATAGGTGAAACATGAACATGCAGCTTAGAGATGAGCGAACTTACATTAAATTCGATTCGTCACAAACTTCTCGGCTCGGCAGTTGATGACTTTTCCTGCATAAATTAGTTCAGCTTTCCGGTGGTATGGAAAAGGTGGATACAGTCCTAGGAGACTCTTTCCTAGGAATGTCTCCACCTTTTCCAGCCCACCGGAGCACCTGAAGGCTGAACTAATTTTTGCAGGAAAAGTCATCAACTGCAGAGCCGAGAAGTTTGTGACGAATCGAATTTACTGTAAGTTCGCTCATCTCTAATGCAGATAAAACATGGAGAGCTATACAGCTATGGTGTAATAGATGCAAATGTGAAACTATGAAATAATGAGGCACTTAGCTCGCAAATTTGTCTCCGCCGGCGGTAAAATAGCTTGGACCGTCCCACCGTGATAAGGTGGCCTCATTGGGACGGACCCTACACTGTGTATATGCCTCTGTGTGAACAGTTCAGTAAGCGTGGCAGGATCTGGAGCATCCAAGACACCTTATATACACACCTGATAGAGGTAGGTCAACATGGAGGTAGCCACAACCCCGTATGTGTAATACAGACAAAGAATAAGTCAGCCAGCACTTGGCTGGTCAGTGCTGGCTGACTTATTCTTTATCTATCTATCTATCTCATATCTATCTATCTGTGGTGTCCCGGTACCGTATTGCATACCGTACCTAGTGTAGAGGTCCCCAAAGTCAGATTAACTACCTTCAGGTAGGGTTCCTCAGGTGGGACAGCCCCTAGTCGCCTCTCCTCAAGTCTAATTCTCTAATGTTAATATGTGTATGTATTTAATAATCATATATATTTTATAGTAATGTATAGTACTTACCTTGTTTAGCGTTGCAGGACCTTCGGTCATGTGACCATGCTAATAACCTCTATGGTATGTTGGAGGACCTTTGGAGGTCCTTGGGTCACATGTTACCCACAAATCTCTGTAATGGTGATTGACATCAGTTTGGACCAATTAGCGTTAGTCCAGCCCCTGCCCATATAAGGGAGCTGCGTCCAATTATCGCTCTCTTCGGTTGCTGCTCTCGTGGATGCCGGACTAACAGGAGGGTTCTGCGCAACTTTCAAAGACACGCTAGGCCTAAAAACCTACCAGCCTTAGCTGAACCAAACCATGAGTTCAAATCTAAATCCCTGCTAATGCTAGCGTGACTACTGGACCGCAACTAAACCCCTAAATCCAGTGGAACAGTGCACAATACTAAAAGACTCTAAATGCTAAAGTCCCAACCTTTGTCAATCTCCAAGGAAAGTAGTTGTTATGCTTAGAGACTGTTATGTTATTGAAGCTTGCAGAAAACCTTCAGTAAAAGTTAATTCTGTTTCAGAAAACTCTCCGGTTGTGGAAAATCTATTATCTACCTCCCTATCGCTCTTGGGAAGGGTGGCGGTAGGACAAGCATTACTGAGGAGCCCTCACCCTGGCATCACGAATAGCAAGGGTTAACAAACCCCCTTTAATTACCGTACAGCTACACTCCCCATACCCTACATCCCCCAGGCTATCACATATCTATCTATCTTATATCTATCCCATATCTATCTATCTATCTCATATCTATCTATCTATCTCATATCTATCCCATATCTATCTATCTCATATCTATCTATATATCTCATATCTATCTCATATCTCTATCTATCTCATATCTATCTCATATCTATCTATCTATATATCTCATATCTATCTCATATCTCTATCTATCTCATATCTCATATCTATCTCATATCTTATATCTATCTATCTCATATCTTATATCTATCTATCTCATATCTATCTATCTATCTCATATCTATCTATCTATCTCATATCTATCTCATATCTATCTATCTCATATCTATCTATCTATCTCGTATCTATCTATCTCATATCTATCTATCTCATATCTATCTATCTCATATCTATCTATCTCATATCTATCTATCTCATATCTATCTATCTCATATCTATCTCTGTGAAGGGAAGAGTCATATAATCATATTTATATTGATTTATCTCATATCAACCTATGCCCTATAAAAAACCTTTGTAGGATTGTTTCACAAGCAGGAATATTTCTTACATGATTTGGGGCAGGTCATAAAGCACAATATAATGGTCATTAGACCAGGGGCATATTTTGGGATGTTGTATAACATCCTGGAATGGGCCCACCTAACCTGTTCCATACACGTATCATGGTAGCCTTGGGATCTCTGGCCAAGTCATCGGGAGGCCAAAGCACAGGTGGCATTGTCTCTCTGGTATGTGCCCACCAAACCTGTGTTGGTGCCTGGGGAGATCTGGCCAGGGAGGAGGGTGTGAGGACATTCCATGAATTTACCTATATAAACTAAGGAGGGAGTCATCCTGGAAGGCAGTCACCATAACAGGGGGCAACTCCATGAGGCAATGAGGATCCAGACCCAAGAAAGATAGACCGTCATCAGCCTGCTGTCCGGCCTCATCTCCCAACACCTGCTAAGTATAATCCTGGGCACCCTCTTTCCTCTCTACCTTTGCCCCAACTTCTACTCACTAATTCCTTTCCACTCCTCTCTACCAAGACCGTGCATTAACCCCTTCTATCCCTGTTAACTGTATCAAGCATTGACCCTCTCATTGCTATCACAAACTATAGCCTTAGGGACAGAAAGCTGTTCTGGATTGAGTCCTTGTATATTGGTGTGTAATTAGGTGGGTGAGGAAGATATTGGAAAAGGAAGGAGGAATCGTACGCCATATTTATATTTATCCTAAACATTAGTATACCCTTTTACAATCTCATATCTATCCATCTCATATCTAGCAATCAGGTAGACGCAGCAGCACTCCAGCGTAGTGAAAAATAGTAACTTTATTTATCACCAAAATGACAGCAACGTTTCAACCACCTCTTGTGGCCGTCCTCAAGCAGTGCAAGTTACATACTGAATGCTTTAAATATAGTAAGACAAAGTGACCTCACTTCCTGTGGGCGTGTAATAATTAACATATGTACATATATAATTAGGATTGCAGAAGTGGTGCTCTACAAATCATGTAAACTAAGGAGACCTCCTATACTGCAAATACAAGTGCCAAAACACAATACACATATCATAAGTGATATTACATCTCGTCTCTTTCTGTAGGCCGGTTTGTACCTCCAGGTCAGGGCAGGAGACCCGCGTCTCAGGAATCCATCCACTCTGTCCGATCCTCCATAACACGTTGTAAACAAGTAAAGCAATTAGTATTCAGCGTTCTCACCGGGCATTGCGACTTGCGGTGTCCAGACCCGAACTTCCGGTTCTCAGGGCCGTGAATTCCAGTCTTGCGCATGCGTGTGATGCTTGTGGTACGTATCGGACCATCTTGTATATGGGCAAGCCCTTCTTTCGATGGTTGGCGCCTGCGTAGTAGATAACGGAGCTCGCGCCTGCGCACCTGCGCCCTGAGCTCCGGATCCGCCATCTTGGGTGCTGGAAAGTGGACAGTTTAAGGCTCCAACTACTTTCTGTGCTGTTCATGCTTCTGCCAGCGAATCCAATGTGCCTCGTCATCAGGTGAGACTTCCCCCTATCATCGGGGGTGTCACCCCATAGACAGTAACCCCGAATTGCCATCCTGAAGAGCATGAATATATCGGGAAAGGCACAGGTTCCTGATATGGAGAGCAAATGTACCTTGTATTAGTAGAGCCCGTCCGCAGCATCCAGCTACCTATGGTCCAACAGCATCATTCTGCCGTGTCCGGAATTCACTTACTGGTCCCGAGTTAAGGAATAAAGAGTAAAGCAGTAAACAAAGTAAAGGGAGAAAAAGAACATAAAGTAAAGGAAAAGTGGTAAAAGTGTGAGCATGGAGGACTTGGAAATTAAATAGTGGATGGAGACCTGATTAGGTCACCGTGCCGGACCTGAAACGAGACAAACACAAAAAAAGAAAAATTAGTATCATCTAATATCTATCTATCTATCTATCTATCTATCTCATATCTATCTATATATCTATCCCATATCTATCTATCTCTATCTATCTCATATCTATCTATCTATCTCATATCTATCTATATATCTATCCCATATCTATCTATCTATCTATCTATCTCATATCTATCTCATATCTATCTATCTATATATCTCATATCTATCTATCTATCTATCCCATATCTATCTATCTCTATCTATCTCATATCTATCTATCTATCTCATATCTATCTATCTATCTATCTCATATCTATCTATCTATCTCATATCTATCTATCTATCTCATATCTATCTCATATCCCGTGGTCGTAGCCGCTGCGCGGCGGTTGTTGATCCGTGTGGGGATACCGTTGTCGTCGGGAGCGTTATTACGGGAGCCGATGAGGGACACGGAGACACTGGGGCCCCAGGAGGGATGCTGCGCTCACTGCCATACAGAGGTCTGCGCTCCTTCTGATGTTCCGCCATTGATGATCCACTGATCTACTCCCTTTCTACTTGATGTACTGGAACTCGTTGTAGAGGATCCAGAGGGACCAGGACGCTGCGACCACCATATTCTACATGCCTCATCAGGTGTTATGCTCTTAAGGCAATCTTGTTGGCCTTAACTTACATTACTTACATTATTGTACTCCTTTTACCTGCACGAGGTGCGCACCGGCCTTTTCTCCCTTTTTGTCTATTAGTTTTCAGAAAAGCAGCACAACTGGCAATCCAAATCCAAGAAGTAGTAAGGTGCACGCAGTCACAGGAGACTTGGTTAGGGACTCCAACTTCAACAAAAAAATTGAAAAAAAACGCAGCACACAGAGTATCGTCAGTGCAAAAAAAGTAACTTGTTTATTCCATCATCAGCAAGAAATGGCCACCTTGGGCAAGTTGAAGCGATATCAGGCGCGAAACAGCACCGTAAGCCCTTTGTGGAGTTACCCAGTCCGTCCCGTCCATGCACATGTATGTATATCATCTGTAATAAAGAACATCTGCACAAACATCAAGTGGGTGCCCTCATTATATATTTCTATTTCTGGACTGTTTGCATATTCACCTGTGACGAGTGAGCGCCTCCTACATGCCAGCGGTATTACAGCTTAGTCTGTATGGGGATTTTTTGCCGCATCTTCCTAGACCAAAGCCCGACAGAGCAGTGCTCAGCTTACCTCTTCCTACAATGATGTGTTTTTGATTTGAATAAAGCGGCAACTCAGGCATACACCCTTATTCATTCTCTATAGAGCTACCAAAGATAGCCGAGTACAGTGACCCCCCCGACCTACGATGGCCCCAACATATGATCATTTCAGCATATGATCACTCTCAGAGGCCATCGCATGTTGAAGGCAGCATCAACATATGATGCTTTTGTATGTCGGGGCCATCGCATAAACGGCTATCCGGCAGCGCAGACTGCTTCAGCTGCCGCCGGATAGCCGTATACGGTGCCCCGTGTGGTCCGCTGACGATCACTTACCTGTCCTCGGGGCTCCGGAGCGTCCTCTTGGGGATTCCCTGCATCGTCGGCGCTCTCCAACGTCGTCATCACGTCGCTGCGCACGCCGTCCCGTCATCCAATAGGAGCGGCGTGCGTAGCGACGTGATGGCGGCGACAGAGAGCGAGGATGCCGGGGAAGCAGAGGCCATGCCGTAGCGTCAGGGACACACCGGGGAATGCGGCGACGGCGATGGAAGGCGACATCCAGGGCAGCGGTGACGAGTGGTGACGGTCCAGAGCAGCGGGGACAGGTGAGTATAACTTCCTCTAACAGTCAACCTGCGGACCTGCAGGTGTGGCAAAACTACAACTCCCAGCATGCCCGGACAGCCGTTGGCTGTCCGGGCATGCTGGGTGTTGTAGTTTTGCAACATCTGGAGGTCCGCAGGTTGTAGACCACTGTCCTATACTTTACATTGCACGGATCCCTCAACATACGATGGTTTCAGCCAACGATGGTCCATTTGGAACGGATTACCATCGTATGTTGAGAACCCACTGTACATCGCTCTACAGCAGCTCCATTTAAAATAAAGGAGGTGGGGACCTATTCTTGATATCGCAGGGGGTCCCTCTTACACTTATCCCCTATCCTGTGGCTAGTGGATAAGTACTTTTAAGTCGGAATACCCCTGTAAGTGCTTCAATTGATATGTTTGAGTATACATTATACATATACTTTTTCTTGCAATAATCGAATGTCATATAATAAAGTTTTATGATTCTTTACAACCTATTTAAAAAATAAAAAAGCTTTAGTGGATATTTGCCATATTAAAAATGAGATTATAAACTCTTTAGAAGAAGAGAAAACACTAAATAAAATCTACTCAAAAAGTCTCAGAGGTGTACATTGCCCATTAGAGATGAGCGAACTTACAGTAAATTCGATTCGTCACGAACTTCTCGGCTCCGCAGTTGATGACTTATCCTGTATAAATTAGTTCAGCTTTCAGGTGCTCCCGAGGGCTGGAAAAGGTGGATACAGTCCTACGAAAGAGTCTCCTACGAATGTATCCACCTTTTCCAGCCCACCGGAGCACCGGAAAGCTGAACTAATTTATGCAGGAAAAGTCATCAACTGCCGAGCCAAGAAGTTCGTGACGAATCGAATTTACTGTAAGTTCGCTCATCTCTACTGCCCATCATTTCATGTGATCGAATAAATGTCGCACTAACTCTTAACAGTGTAAACATACAACACAACTAAGATGGTATAGAGATGACTCTTGGCTATTCAAACCATGTATGGTTATTATTTTAATAGACATGTACAGACTTATTCAGTATGGTACAGCAAAATTGTTAAAGGGGTACTCCACTGGATAACATTTTTTTTTTTTTTAAATCAATTGATGACAGGAAGTTAAACAGATTTGTAAATTACTTCTATTAAAAAATCTTAAAGGACAACTGCAGCGTAGGGGATAAGTGTTTGATCGCGGGGGGTCTGACCTCTGGGACCGCCCCGCGATCTCCTGCACAGGGCCCTCGCATTAGCGCTCAGTGTGAGTGCTAATGCGTGTAGCGTAGACCTAGAGAGGTCGACGGTTATGCCCCCTCTCCGCCCCCTCCCCATACAGTTCTATCGGAGGGGCGGGGAGGCACGAACACTGCCTCCCCGCCTCTCCCATAGAACTACAAGGAGGAGGCGTGTCAGTCACGACGTCACGCTGTGGCCGGCACGCCTCCTTCACGGGAGAGCCACGGAAGAGCTATGGCCTCGTGCATGAGATTGCGGGGGGTCACAGCATTTGGACCCCCCTGCGGATAGTGGATTTGTTTTCAGCCGCAGATGGCCTTTAATCCTTCCAGAACTTATAAGCTTCTGTATGCTCCACAGGAAGTTCTTTTCTTTTTGAATTTCTTTTCTGTCTGACCACAGTGCTTTAAGTTGACACCTCTGTCCATTTCAGGAACTGTCTAGAGCAGGAGAAAATCACCATAGCAAACCTCTCCTGCTCTGGACAGTTTCCAAAATGGACAGAGGTCTCAGCAGAGAGCACTGTGGTCAGACAGAAAGGAAATTCAAAAAGAGTATGCTGTGGAGCATACAGATGCTGATAAGTACTTAAAGGGGTACTCCGCCCCTAGATATCTTATCCCCTATCCAAAGGATAGGGGATAAGATGTCAGATCGCCGCGGTGCCGCTGCTGGGGATCCCTGGGATCCCCGCTGTAGCACCCCGCTATCATTACAGCACAGAGCGAGTTCGCTCTGCACGTAATGACGCGCAATACAGGGGCCGGAGCATCGTTACGTCACGGCTTCGCCCCTCGTGATGTCACGGCCCGTCCCTTTCAATACAAGTCTAAGGGAGGGGGCGCGGCGGTCGTCATGCCCCCTGCCATAGACTTGCATTAAGGGGACGGGCCGTGATGTCACGAGGGGCGGAGCCATGATGTCACGCGGCTCCGTCCCCTGTATCGCCCGTCATTACGCACAAAGCGAACTCGCTCTGTGCTGTAATGATAGCGCGGTGCCGCAGCGGGGATCCCGAGGGGTCCCCAGCATCGGGACCGCGGCGATCTGACATCTTATCCCCTATCCTTTGGATAGGGGATAAGATGTCTCGGGGCGGAGTACCCCTTTAAAGCATTAAGATTTTTTTAATAGAAGTAATTTACAAATCTGTTTAACTTCCTGTCATCAGTTGATTTAAAAAAAAAAAATGTTTTCCAGCAGAGTACCCCTTTAACACAAGAGGACTGCTTAAACTGTGATGACAATATGGACACATAAAAGCCTCGGTGTAGAGATGACAAGGTCTAATGGCCATATTGACGTCTGGTTGTTCTTTAAAACTTTTTAAAATTCGTTACAAAATTCAATGGGACGTCACAACTCCCACAATGTACGGAGGATACATCTCATGAGCATTACACAGCGATGTCCTCCACACATATTTTCGCTTCAATTCCTTCAATTTAGGACACAGTCGAGCAAGGATCCTCGCTGTAATACCCTCTTGATTCACACACAGGTATGTCTGGCCATTGTTGACGTAAAGGCTTATGTTTTGGCGTGTCTGACATGTGGTGTAAGGGGGTAAAAGAGTATGTTAGTTTGGGGTGATTCATATGTGGGATAAGAGTGTGGAACAGGTCTATAGACCAGCAAAAGCATATGTCAACCTCACCACAGTTCCTTATCCGCACCAGAGCATGGACAGAGCCTGATTCAGGCCCCTCAGAATCAATATCCAGCTAGACACATTTCTGAGATCATGGGACATCTTGACTAAGGGACCCATGATTAAGGACGTCCCATGAAGTCAGAAACACGTTAGGCTTAGCGGTTGCTGAGTGGCTTGTGTTGTGCCAAAATAGCTAGACATTGTTTCTTCTCTATGGTGAAACAGGCCTGACATAACAGACCAGTCACTCAGGCAGCAGGTTGGGGGGGATTAGGGCCATTAGAGAAGAGGACAGTGTGGGTGCAGGGAAAGTGGCAGGGAATTTCCCTCACCTTACCAGAGTTACAGTGTCATATACAACGGCTAAAATATGTATCCATGTTGCATTGTGATTGATTGTCATTCATTACTGGTGATATATGTCCTGCAAAATGTCCATCAGACGACAGCTGGGGGGCAATTAACATACCTGTGCCAATTAAGGGACACTGTTGCCTGGATGGTGAATTTGACACTTCCCCTAGACAAAGAGACTCTCTCTAATGATGTCAATTGATGAAAATACCATGTCTTCCAAATATTAAATATGGAGGTCAGGGAGGAATGTCCACAGCCCCTATCTTGTACGGTTAGATTCTCCATCATACTACCTTTAAAATGAGTCGTCACATGACCCTTGTGTAATGATCCCTGCCCGAACTGTATGCACTGGGTAAATCATACACAATAAGGAGGTCATGTCAGGTACCCCTGGAAAGAGGATTTGATGGAGAACCCAAATATAACATTATGTGGGTACCTGGCCCATGATAGAAGATAGAGGACATTTCCTATTCTTTGGGCATAAAGGTATCATAAGGGAGTGGCAACATCTATCTCTCCTCCTTGTCCCACCCAGGGGCTGAACATAGAGGGATCACCTGTCCATAGCAGGGTATAAAACTACAGACCTGGGGGTCTAGGGCGCGCTTTGATGGGGGACAAGATCTAATTTTGGATGCCAGATGCAATTTCCTACCAGACCCCATGGAATAGAACTCTGTAACTTTTTGTAAGTAAGGATTCCATGTTTTTTCCCTTTTATTTTATTTTCTGTGTGGTGAAACTTTGTCTTGTTAACATCTATTTTTACATGTACTGTGAATATTTTTCTTTCATAATAAATCATTCATTTATTAAGTACGGCCTTATGTCTGGTAAAACGGACGCACATTGTCCTTGAAGAGAGCTAAGTTATAGTCTTAAATTTACTTACCTGTTCGGCTACATTATAGATTTGGATTTATCTTTTTCCTGTTTTGATATACTACTGGGGATAGTAGACTAAATTTGGGAATAGTAGCATATCCAGATTGGATTCATAGCTTCCTGTCGGCTTGAAATTGACAGGTGGTGGCAGCGAGAACCTTTAAATTGGGTGGTGTAAGAGTGTCTACACTAGACCAAAAATTATGATACAAAAATCAAATAGTGATTTTATAGATAACCCTAGCACCCGCTCGTGTCGGTTCGTGACATGCAGTATCTAACATAAGTGAGAACACCCCTCCCATTTTTGTAAATATTTGATTAGATCTTTTCATGACACCCTGCTGCAATGTATGAATGAATGGTTTAAAGGGGTTATCCAGCTATTAAAAACGTATCCGCTATCCTCAGGACAGGGCTCTTCCAGCCCCTACCTTCCAAGCTGTACTCATCTTGACAGTGGCGGCCCGCACAGCAAATCACCGAATGAGGCGGGACACCATTGTGGCTGGTGATTGGCTGAACGGGCCCTCATTGCTGAGACAAGTACGTCTTAGAAGGTGGGGGCCCGAAGGGTTCATCAGGGAGAGTGGGGTCGCATTCTGGAGATCGCGGGATATGTTTTTAATAGCTGGATAACCCCTTTGAGGCAGTTCTTCCCAACCTGTTGGTCTCTAGCTCTTGCAAACCTACAGCCGGAAACGCATGGGATGAGGAACAGTAGCTTATGGGAACGGCCTCTCAGGGTCTAAACTGTGTCCAGAAAACAAGTGCAGGGCATCTGCTGTGTGTTTTATTATGCACACATTTGACTTTTGTCCTGTTTGACCTCATCGCTACAACTCAAGAATGATCAGGACTCCCCAGACTTCAGCCCCCGGAGACGGTGTCAGCCTTCAGGAGAAAGAAAAGAACGCAGCATGGTCAATAGAGGGGGGAGGCCAAAGGTTACAAGTTGAACTTGTACTATGTGTAATTACATTGCATAAAGAATACATGAGAAATATACTGTATGCCAAACAACGTGTAAATACATTAAACAATACATAAATTATGTGATAAATAAATGTGAGAGAAATTATGCTATTCAGCAATTTGTCTACGATTTTCTATAGTAATCTTAATTTATCCTTCGGCCTCCTTACAATGGAGCCTTGTACTCCTTCTGGACTAAGGGCCCCATACTTATAGCTAAATCTGTCTCCGTGCTATCCTAGACCTCCGTGTATAATATATATTATGTACTTTTAGATAAATAGACACAAAATAGACGCAGACAAAAAGGGCTTTATTACACAGCCCAACCCCTGGTTTCACGTATGGGCAGGTAAGAGTGAAGCCCTAAAATCACCCGCTCCCACTTGCCCTGCCTACTTGCATACCCGCCCTAGGCGACGGGTCCACAACCACGGTGACAGTCCCTGCCTGAATACGTGCAGGGAGTCAAGCGTCAACAAAATAAACTATAATACAGACGTAGGTCGGGACACTGTATGGAATCACACACACTAACAGAAATAATAACTGAACCTATGCACACAATAAGTCACAGTCCATAAGCAGAGTCAATACCAAGAGATTACAGAAATGCCAAATCACAGAAACAGGAGAAGAGTCAGAGAGAGGAGCCAATGGGTCAAAATATGCCAGAAATATCAGATACAATACAAACGCTAGTGTCACGATCCCGGCTGGTAGGAGGTGGATCCTCTGTGCCAGAGAGGGATTGGCGTGGACCGTGCTAGTGGACCGGTTCTAAGGCACTACTGGTGTTCACCAGAGCCCGCCGCAAAGCGGGATGGTCTTGCTGCGGCGGTAGTGACCAGGTCGTATCCACTAGCAACGGCTCAACCTCTCTGACTGCTGAAGATAGGCGCGGTACAAGGGAGTAGACAAAGCAAGGTCGGACGTAGCAGAAGGTCGGGGCAGGCAGCAAGAATCGTAGTCAATAAGGCAAGCAGGAGGTCAAGTACACGGTATGGATAAACACAGTAACGCTTTCACTAGGCTCTAAGGCAACAAGATCCGGCAGGGGAGTGCAGGGGCAGAGATATGATATAGTCTGGGAGCAGGTGGGAGCCAATTAAGCTAATTGGGCCAGGCACCAATCATTGGTGCACTGGCCCTTTAAGTCTCAGGGAGCTGGCGCGCGCGCGCCCTAGAGAGCGGAGCCGCGCGCGCCAGCACATGACAGAAGGGGACCGGGACGGGTAAGTGACCTGGGATGCGACTCGCTAGCGGGCGCGTCCCGCTGTGCGAATCGCATCCCCGACGGCCATGACAGTGCAGCGCTCCCGGTCAGCGGGACCGACCGGGGCGCTGCGGAGAGAGAGACGCCGTAAGCGCTCCGGGGAGGAGCGGGGACCCGGAGCGCTAGGCGTAACAGCTAGCTAGGAGTAAAAGCTCTTTCGGAGGGAAGGTATGAGAGCAGACTGCCAGCTTAAATAGGAGCCAGACCAGGTCCAGGCAGCTGGGCATAGCCCAAGAACAAAGGAAAAAAATGAGAGAACGGTCAGAACCATTTAGCCCCACAGGTTCTGACACCTGGCTAATACAAGCACCGACCTCCTAGATCAGCACTCATTTACTGGGCCTATTACATGACTCAGTATCAGGCGGGCAGGGCCTTTACTCCTATGATTTGTTGCTCGCACATGCACTATTATACAGAGCAATGTGCGGACCACAAATTTAGTATTTTTTTTAACATGTCAAAAGCAGCTCACGAACGAGCAGCTGATCACTGGGACTATTACACATAAGGCTATTATCAGCCTATTTGTGCCTAAATCGGGTAAGTACTGGACCAGGGAACATTACAAATGCCTGATTAGGCTAAACCAATGCACCACAAAGGACATATAGTCCAGAGGTATAGAATAAGGCTCCCAGTGGTGGACCTTCACCAAAGAGGTGACCTACCCTATTGGGTAGATTAAAAAACTGATGAACCCATGAATTGAAAAACACCATTCCATATATTGTGGAAGGCATAAAAATCCTTCTCAGGTCTTAATGCGTGTCCATATAAATGCATATAATAAAGAGTGTCTAAATAGCATTGTTCAGAATAAGCAATCTAATGATTGCTTATAAAAGTCCCCTAGCTTGATTTATAGGAGATAAGTGGAGTAGTGATGATACCTTTATTGGCTAACTGAGAGGATATAGATTGAAAGCTTTCAATACCTCCTAAGTCCCTTAATTGGGCTTGTTACAAAATAAATGTGAAAACCATCAATTTCAACAGGTGTGGTTGCAAGGGGAACAGATATGATCAGCCCCGAGTACAAAGTTCTTTGATCAGTTAGAAAGTACAGTACTTTGCATCTCTTTTGAGAACATTTACAGCATGTATATGTACAAATAGGCAGCAGATCAGATCAGCCAAGTTCTTTGATCTGGGCCCCGCATAATAGACAGGGAACGGACTGAGGGCGTACAGGTACGCCCTCCGTCCCCAACAGGTTAATGTATAAATTAGTTTAATCTCCCATATTCTTCTCTCTCTCGAGTTGGAAATAGTCTCCTTACTATTGTGAGTCTGATGTCTCTGATGCTGTGTCCACTATGGTAAAAATGTTCTCCCACCGGTGCCTTTGTCCTTTAATTGTTAATGTTGTAGCTGGTGAAATAACCCTTTCATGCAGTGGTTTTCCATTTTCCCACACATATAGAGGTTGAGCATTTTGTACACATGATCAGATAGACCCAGGGCTGGCTCTGCCCATAGGCAAAATAGGCAGCTTCCTAAAGTGCCCTCTTGATTGGGGCGCCTCTCTGCCCGCCTCAAGAAAGTTAGACAGCCAGCATCTGAACCACTCGCTCAAACAGTTCAGCCAGCAGCACCACCATAACACCCCCCCCCCCCCCCTCTGATGTGTGTCACCACAGTAGTAAATTAATTACATAAGGAGGAGGTTTGTTACAGTGTGTTACCCCAGTAGTAAGGAGATTACATGAGGTGGTGTAATGTCCGTTTAATTATTTTTGTATTTTTCTGTTTAAGTGAGTATTCACACACTAGTTTGTTCAGAGCAGTTTGCTATTCCACCTGGATAGGGAATAGTTAATGCTCTGAGCGAATGAGAACTCGGGTGGAGTTATTTAGCCAGAGTAATCCTGCATTCTGGTGCTGGTTATTGAGTGCAATACTACTATGTCTGTTTGTGCAATATTCTGACTATGTCTGCCTGAGCGTTTATCATGTCTTTTTATCTGGGATTTTAGCCATGGTTATATAGCATGCTCCTTGTATTTTAGTTTGTGTTATATTAGTCGGTTTTAGGATTATGTCTGTTCAGCTGTGTAGGTGTTCACACTGTGTCTGAGTCTAGCTTGTACCCTGTGCTCTGTATGTTATATTCTGGAGTTTATTCAGACTCATCCGGTTCTAGTCCAGTTTGTATGTTCTGTGTCCCATTGTGAACAGTCTCCTATATTTATATCTTGTTTGGTTGATCTGATCTTCGACCTTTGTACTTGTACCTTTATGTGAACAGTGTTCTTTCTTACCTGTTCAGTTTTAGTGTTTTGGCTCTCAGTTCTTCCGCTATCCCCTTCATGACCTGGATTCTGCTGTAAACTCCTACCATGCCTAGTCTTGTTCATTTTTATCATGTCTGCCAATTGTCTTATATCCGGTTTTGTGAACTGTTTGTTAATTCACTATATTCTGTTCTGTTTGTGAATTATATTCTGCATTGTTAGTATTTGTATTGTCTTGTAGTTTTCCGTTTCTGGCCTGTGACCGACTAGGTTTGTTATTTGTTTTTACGCCACTGCACTTTAGCGCAGGAAGGGACCGGCTCCCAGTTGTCGATCCATTGTTTAGGATGGATGGGCAAGTAGGCAGGGAGAGATGTTTTAGGGTCAGTTTAGGGCTCACTCTCCCTGTCCCCCCGGTCGGTCCCTGACAGGAGGTTTGTTACAGTGTGTCACCCCAGTAGTAAGGAGATTACATGAGGAGGAGGTTTGTTACAGTGTGTCACCCCATTAGTAAGGAGATTACATAAGGAGGAGATTTGGTATAGTTTGTAACCCAAGTAGTAAGCTAATGACATGAGGAGGGGGCTTGTTACAGTGTGTCTCCACAGTAGTACGGTGGGGCGTGTCAAAGGGAGGGCCAATGGGTGGGGCCAAGGGGCGTAAAAATTAGCTTTTGCCTAGGGCGGCAAAAATCCTTGCACCAGCCCTGGATAGACCACATTAGATGATTTGCAGGAGAAGATGCCACAGATGTTATGATGGGAGTTGGAGTTTGCTATGTGCACACATCCACATCCATTTCCTTAGAGATGTTCCTTAAACCTCAGCAGTTCTTTGCTGGGAATATTGGTGGCTTTCCAATATTGCCAATGGCCCTGGGTCTGTAGCCCTTGTTTATAAAGTCTTTCCTTAGCTTCTGGAGGTGCACATCACCGTCTGCTGTATCAGAACTGATGCAGTTATATCTTATGGCCTGGCTGTATACGATAGAGTTCTTTGTATGTTTAGGGTGGAAGTTATTGTTTTAGGGTAGGTTGTTCTGTTGGTTGGTTTGCGATACAGGGATGTGTGGATGGAGTTGTTCCTCATGATGATAGTGGTGTCTATAAATTCTTTGGGGGATTGGATGATGGTCAGGTTGATGCTGCAGTAATATGCATTGAAATATTCTTTGAAGGTGAAAAGTTCTTCTTTGTTGGCGGTCCAGATGATTAGAATATCGCCTATCTAGTCAAAGTACCTTAAAGGGGTACTCTGGTGGAAAACACATTTTTTCAAATCAACTGATGCCAGAAAGTAAAACAGATTTGTATATTACTTCTATATAGTCTTAATCCTTCCAGTACTTATCAGCTGCTGTACGCTTCACAGGAAGTTGTTTTCTGTCTGACCACAGTGCTCTCTGCTGACACCTTTGTCCATGTCAGGAACTGTCCAGAGCAGGAGCAAATCTCCATAGCAAACCTCTCCTGCTCTGGACAGTCCTCCATTCATTTCCATGAGATCGCCAATGATTCCCGAGTGGTGTTCTCAGGTCTTTTCGGGGCTTCCATAGAAATGTATGGAGCACGTGCCGCCTGCAGCACACGCTCCTTACTGACCGGCGGGTCCTGTTCCGGTGGTCACGGGGGGGTCCCAGTGCTGGGACCCCCTGTGATTAGCTACATATCCCCTTTCTCCTTTAACTATTTTTAGTAGGGGTCCACTTATCCTGGTTTGCTGTCTCCATTTTACTATAGCCTCAGAGCAATTCACGGGATCCGAAGCGGCCGTAATATTTAACCAAATATCCTAGCACCAGGACCAATGATTAGAGGTATGCTTTTAAGGGGTACTCCCGTGCCCCAGCGTTCTGAACATATTGTGGAGGCCACGGCCCCCTTGTGACATCACACCACACCCCCTCTATTCATGTCTATGGGAAGGGAAGTGACGGTCGTACAGACGCTACCCCTTTAAGGCCAAAATGGGCCTAGTCCTAAAGGGCTTAAATAAAAGATGACAAAATGTTTCAATGCACAAAACGACTGTTATTAATTGATTAATTGAATCTGTAGATTTACCTTAAAAAAAAGTCATGTCTGGTCTTTCTCCTTTTATAAAATGTTTCATGAGCTTTTTGTAACTGGACTTTATAACTTTATGATTATTGATCTAGATGTTTAATTATTGTGGACTTTAGCCGAGCTCAAAGACCACTGATATATCAGCAGCTGTCATAAGAGAAGATAAATGTATCACAATGAATCAGCGATACCTTACGAAACCACTAATTATTGAGTTTGTAGAATTAAGTTTCTGTTAATAATCTTTGAACTTTGATCAGATGACACGGAATCAACTACGGAGTCTATAAAACCTGCCCGGATCTGACAGAAAGACCTGAGATTGATTCTGTGCGCTGAATGTTACTTCTTCTGAAATATCGTATCTGAGACCTTGAAGGCCGGAGCTCTCTCACCCTCTACATACTGAAAATGGATTTACCTGACTCGCTAGAAAGCTAGTAGATCAATAATGGTTCCAAATAATAAAGTAATAATGTACATCTATTCCATTGGCCGCGGTCTGGGTGTGTGAAGTTCACTTACAAGCTGCCCGTGCGTCATACCCTATCAGCAGCCAGGACTTATCCTACAGATGCTGCGATCAAAGTTGTTTGCGGCACAACTTGCAAAAATATAGTTGTCAGCCAATTCAGCAGGATGACCGAAACCCCTGCAGCGTTATGGTGGGGTCCCGATCAGCTGACATGATAGTTGAAGGTCCCTCATCTGCCTCCGTGCCATCAGATCGGCGCTCTGTGAATACAGGCAGCCTGTATAAGAAAACTGATCAATGCTATGCTCATAGCACAGCACTGAACATTGTTTGCAATTGAAAGAATACGTCTAATAGTCTCATATGGGTACGAAAAATAGTTAATAAAATGTCCAAAAAAAAATGGTAATAAGTGCAAATAAGCCTGTGAAGGAAAGGTTAATCCATATTATCCATATTATTTAATCTTAATAGTAGTCCTCATTTAAAGGGGTACTCCGGTGAAAACCTTTTTTCTTTTAAATCAACTGGTGGCAGAAAGTTAAACATATTTGTAAATTATGAATTTGGGTAGAAAAACAGACATGGTGCACATCTACAATCTTGTATAATGATCTGATTGCTTCTCAGCATAATATCAAAAACTAACAGGTTGTTAGTATACATTTTTGATCAAAAAGTACAAGCCCACTCGCCACGTCAAGGCCACCTATTTAGAGTGGGTCCCTAACGTCCCTAGCATAAAATGGCGTAGCACCGGGCGGCGACCACCACCGCCGCGACACCAATGCCCACAGGGGGGGGAACGACCCACCGGCAGAGCAGCCCCAATGCCACTCAAACCAGTCTATGGGCCGCACCCCCCCGCAGACACGGCGCCAGTTGATTTTCTTTTAAATCAACTGGTGGCAGAAAGTTAAACATATTTGTAAATTACTTCTATTAAGAAATCTTAATCCTTCCTGTTCTTATTAGCTGCTGAATACTACAGAGGAAATTCTTTTCTTTTTGGAATGCCATCACGGATGACATCACGAGCACAGTGCTCTCTGCTGACGTTATTATAATAATGATAACGCTTTATTTATTGTTGTCCTTAGTGGGATTTGAACCCAAGTCCTCAGCACTGCAAGGCAGCAGTGCTAACCACTGAGCCACCATGCTGCACTTAGCATACATCTGCTATGCACGGTTGCTAAAATGGACAGAGATGTCAGCAGAGAGCACTGTGCTCGTGATGTCATCAGTGTTCCAAAAAGAAAGGAATTTCCTCTATAGCATTCAGCAGCTAATAAGTACTGGAAGGATTAAGATTTTTTAATAGAAGTAATTAAAAAAATATGTTTAACTTTCTGCCACCAGTTGATTTAAAAGAAAAAAGGTTTTCACCGGAGTACCCCTTTAAGTATTATCTTCTCTGCCCTAGACATTGTACTCATGATAGGCTTAGGACCAGGGGCGGACATACCATATGTGCAGCCTGTTCAGCTGCACAGGGGCCCAGGAGCCAGGGGGGCCCAGCCGGAACTGAAACTATTAGCGAGTCAGTGAGTGACAGTCACTCACTGACCGCTGGGGCCAGGCCCGTCTTTAACGCGGGGCAAAAGGGGCAGCTCCCCCAGGCCCTCTCATTCCTGGGGGCCCAAAAGCAGCTAGCCCCT
This sequence comes from Hyla sarda, assembly GCF_029499605.1. Taxonomy (NCBI): domain Eukaryota; kingdom Metazoa; phylum Chordata; class Amphibia; order Anura; family Hylidae; genus Hyla; species Hyla sarda. The sequence continues at coordinate 406,680,857 of NC_079192.1, forward strand.
TTTGCCCCACGCGGGGCTCTGGTCATGACAGGTGGGCTGGGAAACAGACGGGCCAGGCTTAAAAATTTTTGACTGAGGGAGGGGGCCCACCACCACCGCCGCCCGCTACCTTTTTTTTAACTCATTGCTGCCGCCTCCGCCGTCAATCTTCCACAGGCAGCCACTATCCCAGGACCGCTGTGGCTGCCTGGGAAATAGTCACGCCCGCTGACGTGACGTGCGACGTCACGGCGGGCCGCGGGCATCATAGAGATGAAAGGAGCGGAGCAGAGAGGAGTCCTCCACTCCTCTCTATCAGTGATTTACAGCCCCCACACGGCCTCCAGGCTGCAGCGTCACTCACCGGCAGACCGGTATATCATCTGGATTACATGTGAGTTGAGGGGTAGGGGGTTGTTTGGCAGGGGGGTGGGGTGAGGATTGGGGGGGTTGCGATTGTGTGTGGGGGTGGGAGGAAGAAATTATGCATGTGAGTGGAGGATAATAATGATTATTATAATCCTCCCCTCACATGTATGTAACATCTCCCCCTCACATGTATAGTCTGATAACCCCCTCACATGTAATCTTATTAGGAGATTATACTTGTGAGGGGACTATAAATGTGAGGAGGGGATTATCAGACTATACATGTAAGGGGGAGATAATACATATATGTGAGGGGAGGATTATAATAATCCCCTCCTCACCTGTATAATCCCCTCACATATAATCTGATTATGATATTATATATGTGAGGGGATTAAAAATGTGAGGAGGGGATTACCAGATTATACATGTGAGGGGAAGATTATAATAATCCTCTAACGTGTATAATCCCCTCCTGACATGTATAATCCCCTCCTCACATGTATATAATCCCCCCTCACATGTGTATAGTCCCCTCCTCACATGTATAATCCCCCCCTCACATGTGTATAGTCCCCTCCTCACATGTATAATCCCCCCTCACATGTGTATAATCCCCTCCTCACATGTGTATAGTCCCCCCTCACATGTGTATAGTCCCCCCTCACATGTGTATAGTCCCCTCCTCACATGTATATAATCCCCTCCTCACATGTATATAATCCCCTCCTCACATGTATATAATCCCCTCCTCACATGTATATAATCCCCTCCTCACATGTATATAATCCCCTCCTCACATGTATATAATCCCTCCTCACATGTATAATCCCTCCTCACATGTTTATAATCCCCTCCTCACATGTATAGTCCCCTCTTCACATGTATAATCCCCTCTTCACATGTATAATCCCCTCTTCACATGTGTATAATCCCCTCCTCACATGTATAATCTGATTTTGCGATTATAAATGTGAGGAGGGGATTATTAGATTATACATGTGAGGGGGAGATGTTACATATATGTGAGTGGAGGATTATAATAATCCCCTGCTCACATGTATAATTCCCTTCTCACATGTATAAGGCTTGGTTCACATTGATGAATCTCCAGAAGCTAGCCCTTTGGGCGGCGCTAGGACCGTGCAGATCTTTTTGCTGATCCGCTCAGAAATGCATTGCTGTCTGGAGAGTTTTCAGTGTGAACCTAGTAATTATAATAGTTATATCCTGTATTATATTCCAGAGCTGTACTCACTATTCTGCTGGTGAGGTCACTGTGTACATACATTACATTACTTATCCTGTACTGATCCTGAGTTATATCCTGTATTATACCCCAGAGCTGTACTCACTATTCTGCTGGTGAGGTCACTGTGTACATACATTACATTACTTATCCTGTACTGATCCTGAGTTATATCCTGTATTATACTCCAGAGCTGTACTCACTATTCTGCTGGTGAGGTCACTGTGTACATACATTACATTACTTATCCTGTACTGATCCTGAGTTATATCCTGTATTATACTCCAGAGCTGTACTCACTATTCTGCTGGTGAGATCACTGTGTACATACATTACATTACTTATCCTGTACTGATCCTGAGTTATATCCTGTATTATACTCCAGAGCTGTACTCACTATTCTGCTGGTGAGGTCACTGTGTACATACATTACATTACTTATCCTGTACTGATCCTGAGTTATATCCTGTATTATACTCCAGAGCTGTACTCACTATTCTGCTGGTGAGGTCACTGTGTACATTACATTACTTATCCTGTACTGATCCTAAGTTATATCCTGTATTATACTCCAGAGCTGTACTCACTATTCTGCTGGTGAGATTACTGTGTACATACATTACATTACTTATCCTGTACTGATCCTGAGTTATATCCTGTATTATACTCCAGAGCTGTACTCACTATTCTGCTGGTGAGATCACTGTGTACATACATTACATTACTTATCCTATACTGATCCTGAGTTATATCCTGTATTATACTCCAGAGCTGTACTCACTATTCTGCTGGTGAGATTACTGTGTACATACATTACATTACTTATCCTGTACTGATCCTGAGTTATATCCTGTGTTATACTCCAGAGCTGTACTCACTATTCTGCTGGTGAGGTCACTGTGTACATACATTACATTACTTATCATGTACTGATCCTGAGTTATATCCTGTATTATACTCCAGAGCTGTACTCACTATTCTGCTGGTGAGGTCACTGTGTACATACATTACATTACTTATCCTGTACTGATCCTGAGTTATATCCTGTATTATACTCCAGAGCTGTACTCACTATTCTGCTGGTGAGGTCACTGTGTACATACATTACATTACTTATCCTGTACTGATCCTGAGTTATATCCTGTATTATACCCCAGAGCTGTACTCACTATTCTGCTGGTGAGGTCACTGTGTACATACATTACATTACTTATCCTGTACTGATCCTGAGTTGTATCCTGTATTATATTCCAGAGCTGTACTCACTATTCTGCTGGTGAGGTCACTGTGTACATACATTACATTACTTATCCTGTACTGATCCTGAGTTGTATCCTGTATTATACTCCAGAGCCGCCATTCATATAACAGAACCTGGGGAGCATCACAACAGTCTAATCTAAAAGTTTCCTTAGGAGACGAGGTGAGTGACCTGCTGCTTCCACCATAAGTAATGTAACGTGACCCTTCATTTATTGCAATAGTTAGATTTTGCACAATGGGTACCACCCGTTGTACAAGATGTCACTATTGCGGTGAATGTAGGGTCACTTTACATTACTTATGTACTGATTTATATCCTGTATTATACTCCAGAGCTGTACTCACTATTCACTAGACTGTCCGGGAATGCTGGGAGTTGTAGTTTTGGACCACCTGGAGAAACACTGTTTTGAAAACACCTCCTTAGTCAGTATTTTCCAACCTGGGCTCCTCCAGCTGTTGCAAAACTACAACTTCTAGCATTCCCCGGATAGTCTTTAGCTGTCCAGGCATGCTAGGAGTTTTAGTTCTGCAACAGCTGGAGGCACTCAGGTTTGGTAGGTAGGTCCTTAGTCCATTGTTTCCCAACCTGGGTGCCTCCAGCTGTTGCAAAACTATAACTCCCAGCATGCCCAAACAGCCAAAG